>NC_081351.1:31289022-31466291 GCF_029784015.1 Lycium ferocissimum | reverse complement strand
AATTAAGTTTTCCCTTTTTTTATGTTTCTCACTTTGTTGAAACACCACCCCTTTTACCACACGTTGTGGTAATTATTCCATTTTAAATAAGTTTAGGGGGGTAATAGGGCCTGTGGAAAAAGGTAAGGTGTGTCGTAGCAAATTCGGGTATAGTTCAGGGGGTAATGGTGTCTTATCCCTTATTTTTATTTCCTTTCCGATATTTACATTTTTCTTATTCTTTGAGAAGACTACTAGTTTGATCGTTGACTTTGACGCTGGAATTGTGAGGAATCTCACTACAAATTTTCAAATCTAAAATTTAATTTGTCTCTTCCCAATAGCCGATGTGGAGGTCGACAACTCGACATCAAAATATTAACCCAAGATGGGCTTTTGGATAAGTCCAACCTAGAGCCCGTTTGGCTTAGCTTATAAGTTGTTCAAAACAGCTTATAAGTTGTTTCATTTTTTTGCGTCTGAAAATTCTTTTGATATCGTCTTTATTTTTCCCTCATTTATGCCTTCTTTAATTTTGCCCTCGCCGCACCGCTTAATGAAAGTTTTTTTACGAAATTACCCTTACCCCATTAAAACCCTTTCTATTTCGTCATTTGCCCTTTTCTTTTCTTTTTTGCTTCTTCGTTCCTCCTTTGTTTTGTGTCCGTCTTATCTCGTTCCAAAATTTAGGTACGAATTTGGATCTTTTGCTCGTTTCAATATTTGTTTTTATGTTAAATTGTTGTTTGTTGAATTGATATCTTTGTCTTCGCTCGTTTTTATATTTAAGTGATCCTTTTTGATTTAAAATTATAGTGTTTTGTTAAAGTGTCCGTATGATTTTTTGAACTTTAGTTTTCGTTGCCCATGTATATATTTTGGTTTTTTGAATGTCGTATTATGAATGTCGTAATATGTTTTAGTTGATTTTGATATGCGTTTTGGTTTTCTCTTCGTTGAATCTTTGAAGTTTTGCCTCGTGAACAAAATGTTTTATGTTGTTGTTGTTTTTGTTTAATAACTGCTTTTGTGAAGAATGTGTTTGTGCGAGGCGGTGTATATGCCGTTTAAAGTAATTTTGTTTTTTGAAACTACATTTATGCCTATTCCGCATAATTTCGTGATTTAAGTTACTTTGTATGTGTTATGATTTTTTGGTTTTTATGATAGTTTATATGTTTTCCGATTATAAGCTTTAGTTTAAGATTTTTGGTGTTTTTTTTGTTTAGTAACTGTGTTTTCATGAAGACCGTGTTTGTCCGAGGCAACATATGCCGGTCCGGCAGAGTTATTGATTTTTGAAACTGAAGTTATGCCGGTTCCGGCATAAAGTTATGCCGTAAAGTTATGCGGCGGTTACGGCATAAAGTTATAATAACTTCATGAATTAAGTTAATTTATGTGTGTCTTTGTTTTTTGGTGTTTTCTTGTTAATAATTTTTGTTTTTATGCAATCTTATGTGTTTTGGTTCTTTCTTCTATTATGCAGTATTTGTGAGTATGACATGAAAAGAGAGCAAGATCCGTGAAGAAAGCAAAAAAATAGATTGTTTTAGTTGAGCAAGATCCGTGAAGAAAGGAAAAATAGTTTGTCTTAGTTATTTTTGCACTATGTAATTTTATTTTTTTTTGTGCGCCCTGTGTTTTTTGTAAATGTTATAAGATTGTACAGCTTGTTTTGTGTTATAAATTTCAACTTTAACCACCTTTGTAATTTGATGGTGTTCATTTTTAATCTCAACTTCTCTGTTCATAAAAGCTGCTATTTTGTTGAAAATCCAAGTTATACCGTTTCCATCACAACTTCATGGTTGTTATATAATAGAAGTTTGCCGGGGTCGGCATAGTTTCTCATTATGTAAATAGAAGTTCCGCCCATTCCGCACTTAAGTTAAGAAACTTGTCATAACCAACAACAAAGACAAACCATTTGAAGTTATTTGACCAGCCAAAATGCATTTATTGGGGATTATTTGTGACGGAAAGTCGTTTTTTTATTGAAAACCAAATTTATGGTGGTTATTTAATAGAGTTTGCGGCATAGTTCCTCATTTTATGAATGTAAGTTCCACCCATACCCAGTAAATCAGCAACAAAGATAAAACGTTTTAACTTTTTCTCTTCGATAAATAACGCATTTTATTGGGATTAGTTGAGACGCCATAATGGTTGTTTTAGTATGAATGAATTTTTGCTATGAATGAATGAAATATTTTACTTAGTGTTAATTGTATTGTGTTGAATGTTTTATCCAATTTTCCAAAGATTTTAAAATGTTATATAAGCAACAAAAAGCCCATAAGTATGCCGCTAACGGCATACTTATTTATTTTGTAAGTAAAGACTCGGTCCTAGATTAAATGTGAAACATGAAAACAACAGAGAGAATAATATTGTTATGTCCCAAGGCATACATCTATTAAACTTACCAGGATGTAGTATTTGAGATACCAATTTTGTTTCCCCGGCAAAAAATCGTTATACCCGCTAGTGAGGCATAAATTATAAACCGGATAATTAAATTTGATGATTTTTTTCTTTTTCCTCAATGTTTTATGGTAGAGAATTGTAGATTTCATGTAGGGACATTTATCTCTTTCTCTTATATAGTTTTTTATTATCAAAAACAAGAAGATAACAACTTAGTAAAAGAAAATAATAAAAGAAAGAATGGACAGAAGAATAAATGTGTGATTGATGCTTGAAGTCTCAGTCTTAGTACTACCAAAGTTTTGCCATTTCTTTCAGGCAGAGTGCGCATTATGCGTCAAGAATCATAAGATCAATTCATATAAACCATGTATAAGAGTGTGATGTTAGGATGACAATTTCCTCTTCCCCGTATCGTCTTGAATATGGATTGAGAGCCGGACCGTGGTTACAAAGTGTGTTGCCCTAGTGTGTCCAAAGAACTTGCATCTACCACATCCGTACGTGTACTTTGTCGATTCTCTTCTTGGGCGATATCTTTTGTTTGTTTTCTTCCGTGTCTTATTTTAACATCAAAGCGGCATTATTTTAATATCCATAATGTTTTGTGGAATAATCCATGAGTCTTGATTTCCAACCGATAGTATTTCACCTTTGTATGTCTCTTGGCAGCTTGTTTCTTGAACCAACCGCATGAAAGATGTAGATTTTGGCAAACTTCTTTTGTCTATAATCGCCATGGCATGTGTGCACGGTAACTCGTCGTTTGGAACTCCAAGCACTCACAAGTCATATTCTTCTGTGTCTACATTGTATTGATATCCTTCATCTTTCACAACAAATTTGATGGAGTTATGTTTTCTACCCGTGGAAATTGACAATATAAATGAGTGATATTTTTTCGGGCAATTTTCGATTATGTGAGAGTTATGCCCTTTCCCAAGATACTTCCCCGTATGCTGAAAAAAATAAGAGTCCGCTTTCCTTCCTTTAACTATTTATAAAATAGGTCAAAATGCTGTTCCTTTGTCCAAGATAACTTTTGTGTTTGTTTGATTTTAAACTATACATTGCTCATAAACTAAGATTTGAAGTGTATGTTGGTAAAATCTACTTTTTTCATTGTGAGTATAAAAACAAGGTCATAATTATGCCCTTACCGCATAATTCCATGCTAGTTAAAATAAGAATCGCTTCTTCCTACAGAATCTAAGTATAAAAATGGGGTCATAGTTCTTCCTTTATCCAAAGATAACTTTTGTGTTTGGTTAAAATTAAACTATGCATTGCTCACCAAACTAATATTGAAGTGTATGTTGGGAAAATGTACTTACTTTCATTGTAAAGCTCTACTTATCTTTTCAGCGAATCTTTTCACCAACATGTCAGGTCATGGGACGGTCCTATTGCATCCAATTTTCTCTCGGTAAAACCAATTTTGCAGCTTGTTTCGATGTAATCAATACATGCCATTATTGGCAACTCCCTTGCTTTCCTCAATACAGAATTCATTGTCTCGACATTGTTCGTTGTGAGCATGTTGTAACGCTTCGTCAGGTGTGGAATGAACGTGCCCATCTTTCCGTGGTTCTTCTTCTATGTATCCCGCAGCTTTTGGGTCGATTTGTTGTATCCGTGATATATAGGTACGAAACTCGCTCTGCTTGCAGTAGTTGCTGCATTGTAGAACAAAGGATAGATCGCTTCTGATGGAAATATTTTTGCAAGTTCTTCTCCATGTGGTAGATGATATTCCATGCCGGGTATCCGGATACGCTTGATTGCAGTTGCAAATTGATGCGTGGCGATCGAAAAGAATTGATAGGTCTTTGCGCGTGCCAAACACCTTTTTCACGTGTCTAAGAACCACCGTAGGATTCATTATTCTCGTAGTCCGCAATACCAAATGCTAGAGGAAATATGTCGTTGTTTCCATCTTTTCGCTACGTACTATCATGAGCACATACCGCGGTATTTTGATTTCAAGAAGGTTGCATCCACCATTATTATCGGGCAGTGTTTCTAACCCTCAATTGATGCTCCATAAGCGAAAAAAGCATACTTAAACTTATTGTCGCGAATTCATTTGATGTTAGCAATCGTCCTAGGGTTTCTTAATTTCATCATGTGAAGATATTGCGGTAGAAGTGTGTAGTTATTTTCTTGTTCCTCTTATGACATTATAAGCGTGTTGAGGGAACGCTATGCTTTGTGGTAACTAATGTAAGCCATATCTGCTTCTCATTTCTTCAATGAAATTTGGGTGTTATCTCTGTAGTGTACGGCGTACTAGGTCCGTAATGTATTCCGCTATGACTTTTGAAGTTGCATTCCTGCGTCGAGGTGATGAAATTTATTGAACAACTATGTCTCTTTTCAAAGTTAACTACTTTGAAAAGTTCCGATCCTCTCAACCTTGAACTGGGAAACGCCAAATGCAGTTGGTTCAACACATTCGATGTAATACCGTTGCGTGCATGACTTTTCTACCTTGTACCGTTGATGACGAGTAATTGCAATGTTATTCATGCACTTTTTCACGGTATCTTTGTCTTTGAATAAAATGCCAACTTCTATTTGATCAATCGATGCACTAGGTGTCAAAATTTGTGTATCATTTTGTATCCTCTTCCTCTTGAGTGTCTTTCTTTTGTTGCATGGCCGTGTTTCTCGCCTCTTCAACCGTCATGCTCGGAGTAAGTGATACAACATTCATTGAAGTTGGATCTTTGAGAAAGGTCATTGTTTACAACTTGCTCAATGTTTGGCGATTGCCATTGTAGCCGCCGAGGTGTCCGGTTAGGAGTTACTATCTCGCCCGCTTCATGTGGAATCCCAAGGTTATGTCCAATAGGCTGTGTTGTTCATCATCCAAGCCAATTTCGTACATGTCTTCTTCATAAGCAATGCAAAGTTGTTTGTCAATTTCTCTATGGTTTGTCCTTCGTCATTAGGATAGAGTCATTATGATGTTCTTGTAATGGGTTGTTCTCCGCATCACCGAATTGAACTCTAATATGAAACGGGAATTTCGGTTGTCATTGTTGTTGAGCACAGGTACAAGCAAGTGTGAAGATCAATGTCGTTTGTTACACGCATCCCTTTGGATGTTTTCTCACTGGTGTCAAACCATATGTTGGTCTCTTTTTGCTGAGTATCTTGTGTATGCCCTGCAAATATCTGTTGAGTGAATTGTTGAAAATTTACACCATCATTGACAAGTATTAGCTTGGTTTCATGATTAACATAATTGTAGGTGGCGTCCCATTTGCCGTTGAAGGCTACGTAGATGCATCTTGGTGTCATTTTTTTGTTAAACTTCCTGCATAAAGAAAGATTCACTTGAGAAAAACCAAAATGAAATGTATTTAAGTTGTTAGTTTTGAAAATTTAAGTTCCTCGCCTTTCTTCCCAGACTTTGCATGTAAAGTCATGATGTATGCCGACACGGCATACTTACCATTTTGTAAACAAGAAGTTCTCGCCGCTACAAAGATTCTTCAAAAACGGAGTAACTCGTTTCGCAACAGCTTATTCCAATGAGATTGCAACAGCTATTTTCATGAAACTCGAAAACCTCCTCTGTCTTTATCCAATTTAAATCAAATCCATCCAACAGTTGCGTTGGTTTATACTTCTATATAAACCAACACAACTTTTGGAAGAAGGAAAAAAAAACACTTTACTTCTGAAAATCAGATATAATCACATACAAAATGAACCAAAATCAACATATTGTACATGTTAATGGTGGCCACGGGCAAGCACATGAACATGCCCATCTTCATAACCAAATTCATCCTAATATTGCAAATTTGCAAATTACTCATGAAATTGCCGATATCAAAAGAGACATAGATTTTCCGAGGGCTCTTTATGGTGCTCTGCGTAGAAAATGATGATCTCAAGAGAATTACGATTTGTAAGGCAGAGGTTATTCCAAGACACCGGCCAAATTGACGATGGGGCAATTTGGAATGGGTACACATGAAATTAGAACCGATGTACTTATGAAGTTAGTATTTTATGTTTTGTGGACATATATATATTTAAATGTATGTGTAATGAAGTGTAAGTATCTGTAGGTTTGTAGAATTTTACTTTAATGGCTTCTAAATAGAAGTATTGCCTTCTCCGGCATACTTGTTCAGAAGTTTGTTCACAACATTGCCGATAACGGCATACTATACTTTTTGGTTTAAAAAAATAAAAATGAAACTTTTGTAAATTTAACTTTTGCCTCCTCCGGCATACTTGAGCACTTTTTGTTTTGCCGATGATAATGCACTAATCGTTTTTGGTTTAAAAAAATAAAAAAAAATGAAAACCTCTCTACCTTCATCCAATTTAAATCAAATGCCCGTAAATGCTATTGCAATTAGAGGATTGACGAACCGGACTAATTTATACTTATATAAAACTAACTTTGCCTTCTCCGCATACTTGTTATGAAATTGGTTCACAACATTGCCGATAACCCGCATACTATTCTCTTTTGTAAATTGAACTTTTGCCTCCTCCGCATGAGCACTTTTTGTTTTGATGATGATAATGCAATAATCGTTTTTGGTTTAAAAAAATAAAAAAATTGAAAACCTCCTCTACCTTCATCCAATTTAAATCAAATGCCTGCAACAGTTATTGCAATTAGAGGATTGACGCAACTGGACTAATTTACACTTCTATATAAACCAGAAATTTTGCCTTCTCCGGCATACTTGTTATGAAATTGGTTCATAACATTGCCGATAACGGCATACTATTCTCTTTTGTAAATTGAACTTTTGCCTCCTCCGCATGAGCACTTTTTGTTTTGCCGATGATAATGCAATAACGTTTTTGGTTTAAAAAAATAAAAAAATTGAAAACCTCCTCTACCTTCATCCAATTTAAATCAAATGCCCGCAAATAGCTATTGCAATTAGAGGATTGATGCAACCGGACTAATTTATGCTTCTATATAAACCAGAAATTTTGCCTTCTCCGGCATACTTGTTATGAAATTGGTTCATAACATTGCCGATAACGGCATACTATACTATTCTCTTTTGTAAATTGAACTTTTGCCTCCTCCGGCATGAGCACTTTTTGTTTTGCTGATGATAATGCAATAACTGTTTTTGGTTTAAAAAAATAAAAAAATTGAAAACCTCCTCTACCTTCATCCAATTTAAATCAAATGCCTGCAAATTATTGCAATTAGAGGATTGACGCAACCGGACTAATTTATACTTCTATATAAACCAGAAATTTTGCCTTCTCCGATACTTGTTATGAAATTGGTTCCGAAAGTTGCCGAAACGTTTTGCCGATATAATGCCGTACGCTTTTGTAAATTGACCTTTTGCCTCTTGTACACAGTTTGCCTTAATTCAAGTTTAAATCGATAAGCATTGCCTGATTTAAATTGAATTTATTATTATTACAATTTCAAGTAAATAAGCATTGTATACTAATTTAATTAAGGTATAAAGTAATTAAAATCGTATCAAAGCAACAAATCCAATCAATTCTATTTTTGTTGATTAATTTTATCATGCGCAATTTTCAACTCGAACCGTATGTCATCTCGCTTTTAATAATCGTGTCGTAGAAGATGATTTTTTTCAAATATTAACAATCTAAACTCAATAAAATCGTTAAATTGAGTTGAATTAAGATTTGTACCTTTTACTGATGTTGTAGCAGCAAAATCAATTGAGAAATCTGGCTTGGAACAACGATTTGAATAATGTGAAAAATTGGGAATGAAGTTGGGCTGGGTTAACGATATGAAAGAAGCAAGGATTTGAGAATAACGATATTTGTTTTTATATGTAACGGCCGGGATAATAATGTCTTTTTACTATGTTGCTTTTGCTCGGAAGGGCAATAATTAAAGACCACCATTTTGAGGGGCAAAATCTAAAGACCAGCCCAAAAGAGGGGCATTCGCGCCAATTGCCCAAGTTGTTTTCAATTTTTTTGAGTGTTTGGCTGGCCAGCTTATAAGCCATTTTATGCTTAAAATAAGCTCAAAAAAATAAGTTGGGGTAGCCCAACTTATTTTTTTTTGGCTTATAAGATGCTTTTTTTAAGCTAAGCCAAACGGGCCCCTAATCTATTGGTCGCTATTGAGGTCAATCTAATTACTACTCCATCTGTTCAATTTATATGACATCATTTGACCCGACACAAAGTTTAAAAAATAAGGGAACACTTTATTATGTTTACCAAATTATCCTTACTTTAGTGCCTACTTTTGTTGATTTTTTTTCATAACAAGTACACATCTTTAAAAGTAAGTGGAATCCAATAAGGGTAAAATAGAGATGGTGTCATTAAAGAGTTGCTTAATAAGGAGAGGTGACATTCATTTTGGAACGGACTAAAAAGAATATGGTGCCACATAAATTGGAACAGAGGCAATTCTACACTTAGTAATATTAAAATTATAGTATTTAACATTTAAATAGTCCAAAAAGTTTGAATTCTCGAAAGTTATGGACATTAACACTATCTAAGAATTGAATGATCTCATATATAACTTAGAACAATGATTCAAATTATTGTGAAACACTCTTTATTGGTTCATAAATATTTGTTAGTTCAATTGTTTTTAATCCTAATTAGTAATCTATATATAATATCTATAAAGCTAGGGATAGTCAATCCTATGTGGCATTCCTCAAGGTAGGGGTGTACAAAGTAAACCGACAAACTGCACCAAACCGATAAACCGAGTCAAACCGGAAAAAAAATCCGACTAGTGGTTTGGTTTGGCTTGATTTAGTGTTGAAAAAAAACCGACAATAATTGGTTTGGTTTGGTTTTAGCTTAAAAAAGTCAAACCGAACCAAACCAACCCGACATTATATGTATTCAATTTTTACAATATTTTACACATAAAAATATTTAATTGTAATATAATTTATAAATATTTCTTAAGTTTTTTCGTAGTTTTCTATCTATTGTCATATTATTCAAGCTTAAACTAAGAATTTTGAATGTGAATAAGTTTTATATCCTATGAATGTTAGTAACTCATATAAAGTCCAAACCAAAACCAACTCAACACTAATACTAACAAAAGAAATTCAATTTACTACTAGGAATGACAATAATGTTGGATATCTATTCTTTAGTTTTGCATAATTGGTTTAGAGAGTGAAAATACATAACTTAAGTTTTTTTTCTTATTATGTAATTAATACTTATTAGCCGTACTTATTTTAGCATGACTAAGTATTTTTAGATTATGGTCATTTTCTTTATGGCTTATTAATTAGCAATATTTATTTTAACTGATTTTATTATCTTTTGTTGAATATTTTAAAACAATGTCATCACTCTTCTCACATTTGCGTTATTTTTTTATGAAACAGCTTAATTACATAGTTATATCTTACTAGGACTAAAGAAATATTTGAAGTAAAAGTTATATGTTTTGTATCAAGACTATTCCGAAAGAAAAAAAAACCCGAATAACCCGAGAAAACCCGAGGTTGAAAAACTCGAATTTTATTGGTTTGGTTTGGTATATAAATTTAAAAATCCGACGCCATTGATTTGGTTTTTAAAAAATTCGAACCAACTCGGTCCATGTACCCTCCTACCTCAAGGCCTCCAAATGCATTTGTCTTTTATCTCTTTTTTTTTGGGACATTTTTAACATCATTTTTATCATTAATTATATTTAAAAGCTCACATAATAAAGACAATAAAGAATTGTAGTAAATAAATGAAAAAAGTGAAGAGGCATGGCATGAGCAGTTACATATGATTGAATTATAAGGGCAATAAACACACGGAAAAGGGCTAAATATACCCTTGTACTATTGGAAAAGGGTCAAATATACCCCTCGTTATACTTTGGATTCAAACATACTCCTGCTGGCTGCCGTTATACTATTGGCTCAAATATACCCTTCTTCCGTTAAAGTTGTCCACTTTGGACATCCTATCCTACGTGGCAGTGACATATGATGAGGTGGATGCCATGTGGCATTGCCACCTCATCAACCCCTAACCCATTTTACTCCTCCCCTCTTCCACCTCTAAAATTTCTACCCCTCCACCACCATTGCCACCATTATTGTTACAGCTCAAGATGAAAATTGCCCTTCCAATTCTTTTATAAACATCTGCCTTTTGTCCTACCACCTTTTTTAAGTGTAGGGAAAGTCCATAGATTATTCAAAGTCTTCAAGAATGCAAAACCTTGTGCCAGTTAGTGAATTTCTTTGTAGTTTCATCATTCATGGCCCATCTACCTCATTGTTATCGATTCTAACTTGGCCCCAATTATAATCGACTAATTAATTTGTGATGACTGGTATATTTACCCACTCGAAGTGTCCTTTATTACCAAAAAAGATGAAACCTTTTGCACAATGAAAGAGTGAAATACTCCACTAGGCAATCTTGTGTTAAAAGGTTTAAGCAAGGTCTTGGCTCATAATGTCCTTTAATTGCCAATTATTGAATGAAACTCTGTTGGGTTTGAGGATGGTGTAACATTCTGAATTGAGTTTATTTGCAGAAGAAGCTGAAGTTCATCAAAGTCATAAAATAATTTGATCTTATTTATATTTATATCTATATGGTGTGATTGTCTTCTTCAATACCCAAACAGAGAGAATTGGAAGGGCAATTTTCATCTTGAGCTATAACAATAATAGTGGTGGAGGGGTGAAAATTTTAGAGGTGGAAGAGGGGAGGAGTAAAATGGGTTAGGGGTTGATGAGGTGGCAATGCCACATGGCATCCACCTCATCATATGTCACCGCCACGTAGGATAGGATGTCCAAAGTGGACAACTTTAACGGAAGAAGAGTATATTTGAGCTAATAGTATAACGGCAGGGGTATATTTGAACCCAAAGTATTACTAGGGGTATATTTGGCCCTTTTCCAATAGTATAGGGGTATATTTGACCCTTTTCCGATAACCATATGTAGTAAAACATAATTAAAATGAATTGTAAGGGCAATAAACATATGTAGTAAATGATAATTAATGGTGAATTCATTTAATTCTTTTTCATAATCCCCTCTTTCCTTCTATTCTACCGTTTTCTTCCACGTATATTATAAAGTTTGTCATCAAAAATATATTTATTAGATAAATAAAGATTTAAATGGTCATGTTTTTCCTACTTAAGTCACTTACACCCTTTTGCTTTCCCTAATAATGCCTAATAACCGTTTCACTTTCCTTAATTAATACTAAAGAAAAAGAATTCATCTATATTATATAAGTCAGAGAAAAGAAATATGCAGCAATGATCCACTTTCAATTTCTTCATCCAATTCATTTTTTGCATATAAGAAGAGTAGTGATTTTTTTTTTTTGTTCTTCTAGCAATTTGAGTGAATGATATTATTTATTTTCTATTGGGATTGTTCTGTTTCCTACGTTATTTTTTATGTATGTAACGACTCGTCCGGTCGTTATTTAATACTTCGCAAATCCCATGCTCAATCTAGGTCTAGGATTGTAAATAATAAGCCCTATGTATTGTTTTAAGGATTAAGAGTGGAAAAATCAATTTCGGATAGAATTAGAAAATTGTGGGCTAGGTAAAGAAGCGGACCGCTATAGCTGTCAAGGGACTGCCATAGCGAACATACGACCGCTATAGAGGTCGAAGCGCGGCAGTGACCGCATTTTTGGTCACTTCGTTTATTTTACCCTCCTTTTTAATAAAAGACTCCCAAAGGCTGCTATTAGGTTTCCATATGAAAGAAAAACCCTTGACACCAAGAAAAAGAGACTTTTCTATTTCCTCCCCACCGTTCCCTATGACTATTACCTCTCATGGATTCAGATGAAGGTTAGAAAGGCGAGCAATTCATGGGGATTCAATTAGCTGTTCGTCAACAAGGTAGGTTATGGTTTACATGAGTTAGTTTTTGATTAGCGAATCGTATATACTTTTAGAGTTGATGGGAGACTGCATGATTAGGTCTTCGGGCATGGAGTTTGGATGGATATATTCTATAACTTAAATAAGACTATGTGTAAACAGTAGCTAGGGCAACAATGAATAATTATTTGATTGGGAAGTGCTATCATCACTGAGGGGTACTTCGTTGTTTAGATTATGCATCCCTAGGAGTATGTGATTTCCGTCTTTATTCCCGAATGTATTGAAATATTCATGTGATTGTCTTTCTTGTTAACAAGAGATTTGTATTGAGAGGACTGAAGTAAATCGAGATTAGTACTACGCCTATCAAGGGCATGATTCGTGACTTGTTGATTTATTGCATCATTGCATTGCATTGCATGGGTCATGAGGAAATACATAGAGCAGGAAAGACCGAGTATGGGCAGTTGTGTTATCTGGCCTTATGGCCGTTTGAGTTGAATACGAGAAATCTATATGATATGTATCCACGTCCGAGGTTCTATCCGAAGCGGAGGTTTATGCTCGGGTCCGATGAGTATCCGGAACGAGTGGTACATGGACACCATGGGTCCCCTGCAGGTCATGACTACTGAGCAATGACATCAGTTAGCATGTATGTACAGCGTGGTTGGGCCCTTGCATCGCATCTGCATTGCATTACATCTCATATTTCTACGTCCTACTTGTGTGTACTGCTAGCCTGTTATGTTGCATTGTGCATCTTTTATGATTTTGTAGAGATTGTGTAAGGTGGTGATTATTATAAAGGTATGTGTAAGAATAAAGTACTGAGTGGTAAGTTGTCCCATGGGGATATCAGAAGCGATAAGTGAACTGGATAAAAAAGTTTTACGGCTAAAGGTTAGGAATTAGATGTTAGTGTAAATGAGAAGATGAGACTTAAGTAATTGGCTTAAGGGAAGGTGGAATGGGTTTAAATGACCAGTTAGATAACCGGTATTTTCCTATGGGGATGAAAGAAGTGAATAGCTGAGAGTAGAAAGGTAAGCTAGTGAGGGTGTAATAACCTATATTGAGAATCATTGAGGGTCTTTGGCTTATCTACTTATCTTATCAACTTTATATTTTGTTGCGTGTACTAATCTTAATCGACCTATGATGCTTACCAGTACGTGTGGTGTACTGATACTACTCTTGCTACATCCTTTTTGGGTGTAGATATGTTGCAGGTTTTAGTTGAAGTTTCTTCGTGTGGATTTCCAGGCATTCTCCTCTGCTCCTTGTCTCACTCCTGTGTAGAAATTGATCATTTATTTGTCTTCTTTGTGTAGTAGGAGCTCTTGTACCTGTCAAGATTAGATCCCGGGAATTTCTTTTCCGTTGTATTGTATTTGAAACAGAGTCTATATGAAGTTTATTCCAATATTGTGGGTTTTAAGAAAGTTTGATTTTAAAATGGATGAGTAATTGGGTGGTTGGTCAGGATTCGCCTACTGGTTGGTATTATGGTAGGTGCCCGCACCATCCACCAGTTGGGGTCGTGATAATGTATAATATTGGTTTGATTTATTTTATTATTAGTCGTTCTGGTCACTTTTTTTTCCCCTATTGCAAGTTTTAGATTGTAGGTTCTTTTGTTCTTTCGCTACTATGGCAAACATTTAGGACCTGAAAAGATTTGGTGGTTTTGAGATTATGATTAAAAATATTGAGAATTATGTTCAATTAAATATGCTTCGATCTTCTATCTATTATCGAAATTAATTGTGTCCCAGCTCTTTTTTTTTTTCGTTTTGTCCGTCTATTAGCGGCTGTTACGATATTGATATACTTGAATTTTCAGGCTTATAACTTAAGGATTTTTATTACATGTGTGGTTTGTTCTTTTGGGGTGTTGAAAAATTTTAAGCTACCAACAATATGTTTCTTTTTTATATATTCATCTTTACTTCAGATTTTGATAGATCATGAATCCAAGCATGAGAACTCCACTGAAACATTTTTTTTCTTCCTTTTTCTTCTTCTACTTTCTCATTTGTCATAACACAATATTTGTTTCGAGAGTGTGAGTTTTTGTTATTTAAAAAAATGAAGAAAAGAAAAAATAAATGAGGAGAAGGAGAAAAATAGCAACTTGATTTCTAACGTAAATTAGTGAACGAAATGTGTGCATGCTTTTCTTTTGGTGTTATTTCCATTTGAATTTTCTTCTTCTTTATGTAGAACAAAGAGGGGAAGTAGAAAAATTAAATAGGAAAAAAAGTGAGAAAATAGTTGATTCCAGCATGAAAAATTTGTTTCCATATGATTTTATCTTCTTTCCATGTTAGGAAAATCGAAGAAATTATAAAAAAAAAAAAAATGTAGTTCTAAAATTTAATGGAAAATTTTAATTAAGTTGATAATTTCTAAATGAGGAGAAACAAAATAATAAATCTAAATCAATTCTATTTAAACTCGAGGACTACAAATCTCTTTTTAAAAATATTTAAATCAAATTTTGACACTTCGAATGGCATACGGAAGTTTTTGAATGGTCTTCATATCCTTAGTTATGTATAAAGCACATCATCAGTGTAATTCAAAAACATTAAAAAAAAAAAAAAACTGAAATTCACATGATTAAAAAGATGAGCTGGATTTCACCTCTTTTTTTTTTCCCATTTAGTATTGGAGATGTCAAAAAGAAATTTTCGTAGTAAAAAAGTTTTTTTTTTTTTTAATTGAAATTATTGATGGTGCTTCAATTAAAAAGTATAATGACATAGGTAAACATAAATTTATATGCGTATATATGAAAATTGTATATCTTTTATCTTGATTACATGTATAAAGTATTTTTTAAATTCACTAACTAATTCTCATACGCGCGGCCAAATTTACTAGTGACTATATATGCAGACCAATTGAGGTATACACATAAAGATAATAAATAGCTAACGACTTGTATTATTGAAGTACTAGTAATATTTTTTTTATTTTTTTTCCTCACCTCGGTGTTCAATATCAGTATTGAAGTTCGACTATATTCGTATTCACGTCGTGTAAGGCCCACCCTATCAAGAATTTTTTTCATACTCAGAGCTCGAACCTGAACTTTTGATTAAGAGAGGAGCAGCCATCTGCTTAGTGGTCTAGTAAACACAAGGCGGGCCCATAAATAAAAAGCATCAACACCACGTGTGGCTTTGCGTCTTATATTAAACAAACACATACTCCCCCGTCTTTTTTTTTTTTTTGTTCTTCTCTTTGGTCTGGATAAAGCAATAGGGAAGGTCGGAGATGCTAAGGTTGCCGACGATTAGCTGTATGACACTAAAAGTGATTTATATACCTCTGCAGTTTCTTTTGACCAGAATCTTCTATGTCCAACACGAAGCAAAAAAAAAAAAAAAAAAAAAAAAGGAAATCTTCTTATTGAACTTCAAGAATTAAAAAGTTTACTTTCTTTCATAATTTAAATTTTCAAATGAGACATCACATAATTTAATAGAAATTATAAGGCCACAAAGCATTAAAAGTGTTTTGAAATATTAACCGAGAAGAAAAAGAAAAAAAACGTAAACGAAGATTGTATTGATGATAGAAAAGAATTTTGAGTAGCGAATAGTGATTCAACATTTGAGGAGTGTTTTTGTTATAGTAGTAGTCTTAAAAAAATGAAAGTACTTTTTTAAGCTATTCCTTAAAAAATGAAACACAACGTCTGCTATATATTACGGAAGAACACTTATTTCTTCACTAAAACTTGATCAAACAACTTCATTCTTTAAAATAAGTAATTTTATTTAAAAAAATAAACATTTTTGGCCATTCAAAGATTGGCCAAAAAAGCTATTAATATAAAACAAGGGAATTTATATATACTGCTTTCTGGATATATTTTTCTTATTTGTATTAGACTGTATAGAAGGCTTGATTTGTTAAGGTGTGATTATCCTAAACTCCATTACTTTCTGTTTTTATCCAATATACTCCAGCCGGAAAAAGATACAAATGCAACCACAGAACTTCTCCTGCATGTAAATTACTCACCACATTCTTAAAGTTGTGTTTTTTCTACACAAACAAATTAAACGTTACGTTTACATACACGCTGCACGCATTTTAATTATTAGACAAAGAAAATGAACTTATGCTAAAATTTTGATAAATAATACAGCATCAATCAGGCAAATTGAGTTTAATCTTAAACCGTGAGGAATTATGGCTTCAAGCTGTCCAGCATGCAGCCTTGCTTTATGGAAATAAAGAAGAAAAGATGAGTGACGTGCCTAATAATAAAGGCAAAGAGGCACAAAATTGATTGATCTAGACATTTTGCTTATCTTTTCCTTACTCTGTTTTGCTCATAGGAGTCATTTGATTGATTATATTAGTATTAATTAATCCCAACATAAAATCTTGCAAAACTAATGCAGTAGTTAATTAGTTGCTGGATGCATGCATCACAGGCGGAGCTAGGGATTGCAAGAGGATTCGATTTGTCGGAAAAAAATATTCCATATGTATGAGGTCTAGTTTTTTTTAATGTATATATAATAAATAGATGTTGAATTCTCTCGTCTTTTGTGTGTTTACGTTTTTATATTTTGAATCTTCTTAGTGAAAAAATCATAGCTCCACCACTACATGCATGAGAAAATATAATATCCCGCATAAGAGTAATGTAATCTGGATTCACGCCAAGAGTCCCATTTTAGGGTGAAAATGCTCCCTAGCAAATGTTTTTCATTTCCAAGATTGAGAAAAGGAGCTACCACTGTTAGAGATATCAAAAAATATTACAGATTAAGGATAGATGGATACTTAATTACCACTCCACCTCAACATTTTATGGTAATTAAAGTGTTCAAAGATAAAATGTCATTATAGTAAATATAAAACCTATGTATAACCTTTTTTCCATTATTAAGAAATTATTGTATAACGATCTTTATTATTGTTCACTTCTAACTAATTCTTATATTATAATTTATGCATATTTAGTATTTGAATTAAACGGTTCCATTGAGTGTCAATTTTCTTACGGTTAATGGAAATATCATTTTTGTGTTTAAGGTAGGTTGTCAAGTAAAATATCATACCAAAAAAAAAAAAAAAAATTGTAAATATCATCCCTTAATAATCTCATCTCTTACATTTCTTTTTATTCTAACGAATTTTGTCAATACTATCATCATTATTATGAAAAGCAATATTGTGAAGTTCTTGAGAACAGCTCATTAGTCTAACTTTATGTCAATTATAGCTTAAAGCTTGTTTTTCAAAGATTTTTTACTTGCTTACGTTCGTGAATAATCCAATAATGATAAGCAATAGTAGTAGACAAATGATAAGCTTTACGCCTCTATTAATATCTCACTTGAGAACTACATTTTCACTATGTGAGTAAAGACACAGTGTTCACTCGAAAGTATATCTTATTTCGATCAGGTAGTAACGTCCGTTCAAAATTTCAAATTCGGTCAAATAATTTAACACTAGTAAACTATAAAAAGAAAAGTAGTAGTATAGTATGTGTTGGTCTTTTTGGTGTGAGTTGGGTTTGATCCCATGATCTTTGGATTACCTACGTAACAGAGAATTAAATGCAATTTATGGGCTCGGAATTAATTAATGTTACTATTTTGGTCACAAATTCTGTTTTAATAATTCTGGTTAAGGATCATGAAGATAACGATATATCATATTACGAAAAAATAAAAGTGATATTCTTGATTCTTGATGAAGTTGTAAGTAGAATATATGTTTTAATGCAAAGCTTGCTATGGGCTTAAAGGAGTTGGATAGGAAGACATAAAAAGAAAAAATCTGAATCAAACTTAGAAATAAAAATAGAATTAAGTTGTTCGCTATCATTTGTACTTGAATACAACTCCAATAATTTAGAGGCATTTGAGACAATATTTCCAATATATTTGTCAAATATAAAAAATAACTAAGAAATTAAATCACCTATAACAGATGAATAATGAATATTAAAGATAGGTTTAACGTTATTTTCCCTGTTATCAGCAGCTCACCGCAAAGAACAATTTTCGTTAAGTCCCTAAATTACTGCTTATAACTAAGCAATTGATAGTGCGGAACAATCCCCAGTTGCAAGAAAAATGAACATAGAGTTTAAGTTTGGTGCACCATCAGTGTATAAGACTTTGTACACCATCAGGTAATCTCAATGGTAAACATGGTAACTTTATCAAGTAATTAATAGTACTACTTATAATTTACAGAAGAGAAAAAAATATATTAAAGGTAAGTTGAGTCCTATTTGTTCTCTAACTAATTAATTCCTAGTTGTGTTGGTAACAGATTTATTTCCTTCTAGTTCTAACGTTTTTCTTTGAAAGGGAGAAAGAGACTGCAACAGACGGAAGCTTTGAATAGGGGAGCGAGAGGAACAATAAAAGATTAGCGTAAAATTTTTAGAAAAGGAATATTAATTAGAAAAAAATTGGTGATCTGCAATTGCAGGTTAATGTCACCTGAAGGTGTAAAAAAAGGGTACACTGATAGTGCACCAAATTTAAACTCATGAACATATAAGCTTTTATCATGAAATTTTAAATAATATATAATTTCACTTCATAATTAATCACTTAACCATCTCATTATTAAAAAAGGTGGAATTAGCTAGGAAATTCACCGTTAATCTGTCGCTAAATAGCCTGTAGCTAACAAATTTTTTTTGGCTAATATGTTGGTCAGTATAATTAGCGACGATTTTTTTTTTTTTTTTGCTTAGTAACACAAGTTATCTATCGCTAATTCCTATTATAGTGATAGTTATTTAACAAGGTTGGTGTAAACACGGGGACCGGGTACATATATAAGTTTTTACCTATGTTCTTATTGGGTTCTTGATCATTCAAGAACGCGTTTCTTGATTAAAATTCATTCTATTTTAGACACAGAACCTTAATTTTCTTTCCATCGTTACGCCCTCAATATTTACTTGTTTTAAACGAATAAATAGTTATTCCCATAGTTCAGACCGTCATCTTGCACCTCGGTTTTGAATCACTTATATCCGAGCCGTATAGCTTGAGAAATGTCAGCTTCTTGAATCTGCCCATCAAATCGCTTCAAGAACAAGATCCTGGTCGATTGGTTCTTCGTTAACTCAAAGAATCACATCAATTTGGTATCAGAGCACAGTTGAGGAATATTATGGATTATATGCAAGAAAGAAGAGGACGTTGGGTTCAAGACTATGAAAAACTATGGAAAAAGGAATCTCTTTTCCACACTAGATGTACCTCCCATGATAAGGTATGTTCGGTAATCATTGATAAAGGAAGTCATGTTAATGTTCTTTCTGAAGAGATGGTTTCTAAACTTGGCTTTTCAACAAAACCTCATCCATATCCTTATAGCATCAAATTTGAGAATGATGATGGTGGTTTAGAGGTAACTCGTCAATGCCTAGTTTCTTTTTCTATAGGCAAAATATATAAAGATCTTGTTTGGTGTGATGTAATAAAGATGGATGCTTGCCACTTATTACTTGGAAGACCATGGGTGTATGATAGGGGTGCTAAATATGATGAATACCGTAATACCTATTCTTTCACAAAGGATGGGAGAAAAATCAATTTAGTTCCCTTGAATCCAGAAGATGTTGTTAAAGACTCTAAGTATGTTGATGATTCTTTTGTGACCAAATTACAAATCATTGGTCCCATAAATGTGGAACAGCAAACGGAGGAGAAGAATGAATTGGATCCACAAGTTGAGGATTTACCTCCAAAGTTTGATGAGAATCCATTGGAGCATCCAACTATTTGTGAGATTGATTTTCCATCTTTAAGTGATTTCGAAAAGAATCCAGATTTTGTTTCTTACTCCACACCAACCAAAGTAGCGTATTGCGTAGGACCAATAATCTATGAAGATTTGGAAGAGAAAGAGAATAAGTTCTTGAAAAAGGAGTCCATGAATGAGAGTTTAATTTATGATCTAGTTCCGAAGATTTATTCCTCAAAAGGTTGAATCTTTGCAAGAAAGTGTAGATTTAATATCTCTCAATTTCATTGAGGTTAATGGCTATAATCATGTCAAATATGAGAGCATCAAAATCATCAAGGAGCTCATAAGAAGACATGATTTATTCTCTAACCCTGATCCAAAGGTACATGAATTTGATTTATTTAAAGGTTTTTGTGGCACTAACTCAGATTTTGCATGCAAATACCACATCGACACGGGAGCGTTCAAGATTCATGAAGATCAAAAGGAAATAAGCTGTGATCATGGTTTACACATTGAAGATCAGTTTAAGATGCTACGTTTGAGAAATCATGATATAAAGTTACTACTACTAAGGAAGTGGGATTTAGTTCGGCCATATGTAAAGATTCCTTTCAACATGATGAAGCTCTATGATAAACTAGAAAAATGCAACTTAAAGCACAGTGGTATGGTTTGTTCCAATTTTTTTTTTGTTTGCTAATCTTTCACCATTTATGGAGCCTTTAGACTCAAGGACGAGTCTTTCTCAACAAGGGGAGAATGATGAAAGATGAAGAAGATAAAGAAATCCAAGAAAATCAAGAAACACAAGACTGAAATTCAAGAAAAGGAAAAGTCCAAGAAGCTCAAGTTTGAAGATTATTTCCCATTCTTGTTTCTTGAATCCTTTTCTAAATAGGTTTCTTGTTTCTTGATTTATATTATAGTAGGATTTAATTTCCTATCATTAGTAGGATCTTTATCCTAGTTCTAGTATTATTCTAGTTTTTTTTATTCTTTTCCTTGTAGAATAGGGATTTTACTTTCCTTGTTTTTAGTTATTTCCTTTCTAGAGTAGAATAGGGATTTGTAATCATCAAAAAAGAGACCCTAGGCCTATATAAAGGGTTCTTATTCTTTGTTAAACACTATTCACGTTTTTGAGCATAAACCCTAGTTTGCAATAGAGTTATTTTCTCTATTTGGTCTTCTTTATCCTTGTTTTTGGTTCCAAGCAAGGTGGTGATACTCTTTATCTTGTTTTCAATAGAGTGTGGTGTTTCTTTATCACGTAAGTTGATTTCAAGTGGTGACTTGGGAACTTTGTTGGTTCTTGATCATTCAAGAACACGTTTCTTGAAAACAATTTCGTTCTATTTCATACCCAGAACCCTAATTTTCATACACAAAGTTCCTCTAATTTGAGATCCGACATGATTGACTTAGTTAACATTGTGGAAGACAATATTGCTGCTGGCGCAGGATTGCAATGTTTGAACTTTATCAATTATATGTGGGAACACAATTACATCGTTGAACTTCATAGTGTACTTTATCCTATAATTGTTTGAGGGTAAAGCGTTGAAATTTAAGTGATTATAGATATTGACTCGACATGATATATAGTAGCACGAATATAAGTACTTTTGCAAGTAATTTGGAATTCTGTTGATGATTAAGTGGTTGAAGATATTGGTTAGACATGATAGTAGCACAAATAATGTGAGAGATCATGGTATATATGTATAATTAAATATAGCAAAATTATCTTCATTATTACTTCTTTCAATTTTGGAAAAGCACTTAGAAAAGTTTTTCAACAATCGTAACTATACAAGTGTGCTTCGTGTTGAAAACACACTTTGTCTTCCATAAATCAAACCAAAAAATGTTCGAAGCTAGCTAAGAAGAACGTAACAAAAGGTTGTCTTCACAATGTAAAACCAAAAAAATTATCCAAAAGTGTTTTCTCTCTTAAGGTAATTCAAATAGTACATCACTACCGAAATGTTTAAGTGATATATACTTTAAAGAACTATTAATTACTTTATTTTGTGGGTTATAAGCGGAGTGTCGTTACGACTTACGATAAGCTATCTACATGTTATTATAGATTATTTAATCTGACGATGTAAATATATTACACACTATCAGGGCATAAAATCTGAGGGCGACAAAACAAGCTTATGAAAACACGACTCATCTAACCAATTCAATGACCCGCTCATAGGAACTTAGCAAATACTAGTAAATACACAACTATTTACAGAACCTATAACTATTTTTTAATTTGCAGAATCTATAAACTATACCCTATAAATGATAAAAGCAAAAAATCAATAGATATGGTCAATTTGGTATAAATATGGTAACAAATTTATACAGTTTATTTTTTCCTTAATTTGTCCCTATAAATTCTCCTTTCCTGCCTATCATTAATAATATGATGAAGGCAATAATATTAAGTATTCAATTAGTACCATGTTTATACAAGTTATATTTTTTCCTTAATTTGTCCCTACAATCTCCTTTCCCACCTATCATTAATAACTAGTTAACCAACCCGCGCTTCGCGCGGTGAAACATTTCATTTTATAAATATAGGTAAAATAATTCTAATATTATAATAAAAATAAATAATATAATATAAGTCATACAATAATTATGTCACGCTGCAAGAGTCGAAAAAAGATAAAAACAAAAAGTATTAGTGAACTTAGAAATATATTTCCGAATTTTTAGTGAAAAAGGTAAAAATTCAAGGGAAATCCCTTTAAAATAAATATATGTGTGTATGTATGTGTGCCGCACTTTATAACTCATTTTTTTCTTATTCTAACATAGATTATTTAAATATATAGAGGTATCTGATTTTCTGTTTTATAGAATAAAACTTTTGTTTTTCTGAATTTTTCTCCTATATAAATAAAAGGAAAAAACTGAAATTAAAAGAAAAAGATATTGTCCACGGAAATGGTTATGCACGTCTAATCCCACTGTCTTTCTTTTATCAACTTTTGTCTTCCATTGTTTCATTCCTTCTCGCTTCAAATCCAATAACTAACCTCCTACAGAGTCCTACTCAACAAAAAATATTATTTACTTCCACTATTTCTTTTCGTGTCTTTTCTCCTTCCTCATTAAGGTTTCTATCGACTTAAATATTCATCTATAATCCATATCCATATATAAAGAAAACTGGAAGCATCCTAGTGGATTAGACTCCATCTTTTACAACGTGTAGTATTATTTTAATTTAGCTCCCAAAAAAATATATCTATGGTGGTATGTCATATATTCCTCTGCTCTATACACATATATCAAAATC
Source organism: Lycium ferocissimum (assembly GCF_029784015.1). Taxonomy (NCBI): domain Eukaryota; kingdom Viridiplantae; phylum Streptophyta; class Magnoliopsida; order Solanales; family Solanaceae; genus Lycium; species Lycium ferocissimum. The sequence continues at coordinate 31,442,967 of NC_081351.1, read as the reverse complement.
AAATTACATCAAAGGAAATGATTGTCTATTTACCGTAAAGTTACGATTTGCATGCCTGCTTGCTCCAAATATTTCTTTGCTTCAATTCTTCTTGATCAATACATTTGTGGAGAAATTAGTAAGCCAAAAATAAATTAGAAGACATCAATACATGTTTAGTAAGCTAATAATGAAATTAGATGTCATCCCTCATATAGCTCGTAAAGTTTTTTTTTTTTCATTTATCTATAAAAAATACAAAAATCACTACTTAAATTATTTTATTTACACCTCCTTCTCGTCCTCTTCTTTTTCCTACCTCTCGCTAACTCTTTCAAGAGTTTCTTAGACATCAATTGAGAATGAAACGAAAAAGAAGATAATAACATCAACTGAAAATACAATAATCCACCAAAAATAACATATCAATAAATCACAACAAAAAATAATATGGATAAATAAAATTACACCTACCAAATCATGTAGATAAATTGAAAAGAACAAACAACACCTGAAAACAATTATTATCAGGGAATCAATATATCAATGAATTACTAAAACACGGGAGAAATAGTGTTACATCTAAAGTAACAATGTTCTAGGCCAAAATATTACGAAAAGATAAAGAACACACCAAAAAAAAAAAAAAAAAGAAGACACCAGAGGGACTGACCTGACGCCAAAAACAATAATAAAATTAATTGAGAACAAAAGGGACTATCTGAAGAGGACTGACTCTTAGGAGCCATATTTATTTTCACTAAAATGGAGATCATGGTCTTAAATGATATAACAATAATAGGTGTTGGTAAAAATACAACGAAAATACAACTACAATTGAAAAATAAAATGAAGAAATAAAAGTATCAAAATGTTGAGTCCAAAGCTCCACCAAACGAACACCAACCTTCAACTAAATAAAACTCTCTTTTTTTGCTCACTTTTCAAAAACTCTCTAATTTTTTTCACACCCCACAAGGTAAGGATGACTCACTATTTATAGGTAAAAAATTCATCCTTGAATTGAATTAGAAGTGAAGTGGGAGAGTGAGTTAATCAATTGAGAGAATATGGAGGGGTAAATTGTAAGAATATGGGTTAATAAATGAGATAGTGGGAAGATGAGTTTCAAGGCAAATTATGACCACCTCCTACCATATTAAACGTGAGAAAATGAAAGACCAAAATGAGAGACCACTTCTGCCTTATTATGGCCCCTAACAGATATGTTAGAAAAGATTAAATGTCACATTTTAATATTTATAATTTATATGATTAAAATGCTCCAAATAATCAACAATAGGTACTAAAGAGGCCGGTAAATAATGATACCTACAAAAGAATTGTAACGTACATTTAGAAGTTTTGATGGAATCAATATTAAGTGTAATAATTTAATTTATTTAATAGTAAAAATTCCATCGAAAGATAAAAATAATTTTGGACAAAAAAAATGAGAAAAAGGATCAAACAGATGCACATGCAGTATTTATAATAATGAATGTAAATAATCGACGTTAAAAAAAAAAAAATAGTAACGTGAGAAGTTGTAAGAGAAATAAGCTATGTTGAATAATTGTAATAAGTGTAATGAGTTTACATAATTATATTGAATAATAGTAATGAGTGTACATAACTACCTATTCTCCTCAATTAACCACTATTATCCTGACCATTTGTCTTCATCCGTTAATTGACAAATTTAAGATATTATATAGGAGAGTTCACTTTTAATTAATAAGGATAGTAGAAGGAATTTAGTTACTTAGGACATTTTTTTGGAGCAAAATGAGAAGAGAAAAATTCAAAAAAGGAAGAAAAAGATAAATATCAATGGAGGCCATAGAGAGGTGTCACATCACCTTGTTTGTGCCTAGCTTTATATTATGTATAGATATGATGAAGGCAATAATATTAAGTATTCAATTTAGTACCATATTTATACAAGTTGTCCCTACAATCCCCTTGCCTACGTATCATTAATAATATGATGAAGGCAATAATATTAAGTAGTCAACTTAGTATAAATATGGTAACAAATTTATACATGTTATATTTTTTTTCTTAATTTGTCCCAATAAATTCTCCTTTCCTACCTATCATTAATAATAGAATAATAATGTGATGAAGCCAATAATATTAACTATACATATACGACATAATATACCATCTACTATATTAAAAATAATATACTATATACTATATATATGCATATATGTGCATCGATATACTATATTAATATAAGTTGAAGAAAGTGCATTGATATACTATATAAGTTAAGTTAAGCATATAAGTGCATCAATATACTACATATCTTATGAAATACATTAATATAAATATACCTCTATATTGATATTTTAGGAATGTAAAAAGTTGTATTTATGTAATTAAAAAGTTCAAATTTTGAATAAGTTGTATTTGTGTAATTTTTTTTAAAGTGTTGTAATCTTTTTAATTATCATTTTAAAAAGTTGTATTTATGTGACTTTCCCTTCTATTTAATCAGCCTATTTCATCCTGATTATTTTAGCCCACCTAGACGTTAGACTAACTTAGATTAAATATGTAGCTCAAATTGATCCTTCAAAATATTTTTTAATTTGATATGTTATATATAGCCTTAAAAAGACAACTTAAAAAAAAAGTTGTACTAGTTTGTTTGGTAACTAAACAGATTCTCAAAAAACAAACAAGGAAATTATAACTTGCAAGAGTTGGGGCCTCGGGTTTTTCTCTAACTCATTGTTTAGCTCATTTTAACCGGCCATTTTGATTCACCAAAATTCATTCCAACTTGCCCATTTAACACCCCAAATAAAATGTAAGCTCAAACTTATCGAAATTACATTGGATTAATAAAAAAAATAGGGTAAAATAGGGTCACCAACAAGAATTCTAGTGAAGTGGTAAGTAATTCTTTACCTTAATCAGAGGTCTCGGATTCGAATCTTGCTAGGTACAGAGTTGCACTCCACATGTGGGACTTCTCAACATGAATCCGCATTTAATTAAGTCCCAATATAAGAATTGGACATCGACCGGAAAATCAAAAGAATAACCAGAAAATAGGGTCAAATGTCAACAGAAAACACTGGTGGTTTCCTTTCTTTGGGAGTTTATCCAAAGTCGGTGACATTAACAATTGGACAAATCACAAAATGGTGCTTCATTCAAAGGGCACCCTAGAAGGTCCAAATTTAAATACCACTACTAGGAAATCTCAGATTTGGTAGTTACTAGTAACTGACTCGTAATCTCAAATTTGGTACGGATGATTTATTTGTCAATTGTCATCCACATGTGACATATTTTGAAAAGAACTTTCCCTTCTCCACATTAATTTCATGAATAAGTCAAGTTCCTAACAGTATTTTTACTTTCTAGCATTCTCAGGAAACTCTTCAAGGCAATTGCGTTTTTCTTGGGTCAATTCGATCTATAGAATTTTGTCCCGAATGATCAGTTATGTTTTTCTTTTATTTTTCTTTTATGTTGCCAAATTATTACTTTGGTTTCTACTTGAAGGTAGGACGGTATGGTAGCAGATTTTCTAGCTAATTATGGAAACTTTTGAGCTTAATTAAGTATGAGAAAGTCTGGGTTTCACGTGGATTGGCTGATTGAAAGCTGCTTTTTGAAATTATTCTCCTTTACATTTTATTTAAATCCGTAAAGACTTTAATAAGACTGAATCTTCAAAATTAGTCCTTTTTTTTTTTGTACTGAAGCTCCTTACTTTCCTGTATTGTATTTTTGCATTCATTATCAAAACAAAAACAAAAAAAACAAAAAAAAAGGTTAGCTTACTACAGTGAAGTGCCACAGGGAGAAATGCCTAATATCTGTTCTTGTCTTAGGGAAGCAATTGCCCCATGTGTATGTTTTTTTGCGTCGAGTATCCATGAACCACCTTTATAGTCAAAATATTGAAGTAATTAAATGGATTCAACAAAGTCAACTATTCGTCATATCTATTGATACACAACAGGAAAAAAAATGTAACATAATGTAAGCGTAATGTGCTTGTCATAACTGGATTATTAACGGTAGTAAGTGCAATAAGTTTAATCGAAATTAAGTGTATCAATAGTTGCTATCAAAAGCATGGTAATATAATGTAATTAGACTAATAACATTAATAAGTGTACTAAAGTTTAGTAAAGTGGTGTGTTAATATGTTTGTAACCACCTACATTTTATTTCATTTGGATAAGTACTAAGTGTAATCTAAAGTAAGTTTAATTGGCTTGTAACCACTTACTTTATGCTTCATTTTCAGTTATGGAAATTAATTTATTCCATTATATTCTATTGATAGTAACAAATGCAATATAACAATTATATGAAATGAATTTTACTGGCTCAGTATTTATCAATTTTAAATCTGTTTCTCTATTGATAGAGTTAGTTATATGCGTACATTCTTTTGAATAGACAAAAATGCAAAAATGATGATTATATGAAAATTGCATTCGCCCACGCTAATATATATATAGTGCCAGCTCAAACAATTATATGAAATGAATTTTACTGGCTCAGTATTTATCAATTTTAAATTTTAAATCTGTTTCTCTATTGATAGAGTTAGTTATATGCGTACATTCTTTTGAATAGACAAAAATGCAAAAATGATGATTATATGAAAATTGCATTCGCCCACGCTATATATATATATATATATATATATATATATATATATATATATATATATATATATATATATATATATATATATATATATATATATATATATTGCCAGCTCAAGGGCCAAGCCAAGTGTGATGCAATGGCTTTAGGCTAGCTCCCGAATTTTTAGGACCCCATTTTCTCCAATTCATAGTAATAGGTTAATTTTTTGGTATGTAGTTTTTCTTACAAAAATATTCAATATTTATGGAAAATAAATATAAGATCTTTATAATAACAAAGAGAATTATTTAGCCAATGTGATTGATGATGACATAAGATTAATTGACATTCTAATAATAATTGTATTAGATTTGAAAGGCATTAAATAAACAAAATTGTCTTTTTCATTTTTTTTTTCAAATTTTCATGCATCGCAGTAAATAAATTTATTAAAGTAATTTTATTTCGATATCAAGTTATCAATTTCTAGAATCAGGTTCTATGTTCTAACTTTTTACGAAGCATCTTTTTCTTTAAGTTTGAAATTTATTAATTTTTAAAAAAAATATTTTTACCAAATAGTATTATTTTTTATTTATTTATCAGAACTCAAATACATCAATTATGAAGCATGAGCCAGGTTACTTAATATGATTTCTTTTTAAAGTTTAAGGCTTCTTAATAAAGTTTGACTTTAGGCCCCCATTGTCCTTGAGCCATCCTTGTATTGTATGTATACTAATCACTTACTCGAAGCCAATTTCCCACTCTCGTTATGTCCAAATTCCAAAATAAAAGTAAGAAAATCAGGATAAAAGTAAGAATATCAGGAACTCTTCTTCGTGGATTTTATTCCAATTACAAATTAGCTAAAATTATTATTAACTTACCTTTATTGGTGAGGATAAATATGTATTAGCATGTTTGCCACTAACATTTTATTTCATTTGGATAAGTTCTAAGTGTATCTAAAGTAAGTGTAATGTGCTTGTAACCACTTACTTTTAAATTTATTTAAATTATGGCTATTATAGTAAGAAATGCAATATGCTTGTTAAAAAAAACATTGCACTATCTCTATAATTCGTGCAATATAATGTTCGCAGAATTGCCCTGGCCTTCTTTTGGGGTGGTCTTTAACTTTTGCCCCTCAAATTGGTGGTCTTTAATTTTTGGTCTTCGTCTAAAACTGAGGGGGTTCGAATTCGCTCGATCCAAAATTTTTAAAAAAAAATCGCAAGACGATTTTGAATTTCGCTCTTTTCCGGCGGACTTTTAGTTAAGATAACTAAAAGTACGCGAACGGGATTTTTTTGTCTTGAGGCATTTATTTTATTTTATTTTTACTTTTTCAAGGCAAACTTTTAGTTATGCGTAAGGAAAAGTTAAACTTATGGGCATACTTTTAATTATGCCTTAACTAAAAGTGTGCCCCATAAGACATAGCTAAAAGTATGTCTGACAAGGCGAAACTTTCTTTAAGACATAACTAAAAGTTTGTCTTAAGGAAAAGTTCTGTCTTATGGAGCATACTTTTGGTTATGCCTTAATTAAAAGTCTGTCCCATAAGGCATAACTGAACTATGCCTTAAGGAAAAGTTCTGCCTTATGGGGAAGACTTTTAGTTATGCCGAATCCGGCATAACTTTAGTTTTTTCTTGATCCAGCATACACGCCCCCCAGCTCTGTCTTGCGAAATTATTTTTTTTATTTTATGCCTGAGCGGGGGTTCGAACCCAGAACCTCAGGTATTAGCCCACCTTTCCAATCGAAGGCCAAAACTTAAAGACCACAAATATGAACGCCAAAATTTAAAGACCACAACTATGAGGGATGAAATTTAAAGATCACCCCAAAAGAAGGACAATCCGCGCAACAATTTGATGTTATTCGGTCTCCTCTTAAAGTCACACCCGAGGTCCTCGGTTGTACCCCGGTCACTTCCGATAAATACTTATTCACACTCGATATTTAGACTTATTTCCACTAGCCAATCCCGATCTCTTTATGTCCAAATCCGAAAATAAAAGAAAGAAATCAGGTAACTCTTCTTCCTGGATTTTATTCCAATGATAAATTAGCTAAATTATTTACTAATTACCTCTATTGGTGAGGATAAATAAATAAATAAAATGAATATATTTAATTTAGTGTTTTATTTAATGTCTTACCAACAAAAAAAGAATATACACTTTGTTTTTTAAATTCTAGTACTAGTATATTCAGTGGCAGATCCAGAATTTTCATTCAGGGTATTCAGAAAAAAAAAAGAAGCTAAATATAATTTATTCAGGGTGTTCAAAAGTTAATATATGCACATAAACACAAAAAATTTACCCCATATATACCCTGTAATTTTTTGCCGAGGGTGTTCCCTTGACAACATGTAGATCCGCCCCGGAGTATATTCTCCTATTCACGTCTTTATCTACCCCATTTCATGCCTATATAAAGAGGCACCATCTCCATTCTGCTTCAACAACAAGAAGAAGAAAAAAAAGATCGCCTCATTCACTATACTTTAATTAGCATTCTGCTTCACTAAAGAAAGTTCATTTATCCTATCTACATAGGAGTCTTTCTATATAACAAAAGGAACATGATAAATTATTTTGAAATACTTTTCTATATCTCTATATTTCTTCTTAGTATCTTTTCATATTATTTTTGTTTCAAAAATGACAAATCATCATCCCAAAAGAAAGCTTATAAGCTTCCTCCTGGATCAATGGGATGGCCTTATATTGGAGAAACTCTTCAACTTTACTCTCAAGACCCTAATGTCTTCTTCGTTAACAGGCAACGGAGGTACTATTTAATTTTATGTTTTTATGTCTTAGTAGTAATCTTTGTTGATTTGACTCTTCAAAAATGCTAATGAATGCGTGTCGGATCCTCCAAAAGTAGTGTATTTTTTGAAGATCCGACAAGGATGCGTTAACATGTTTGGAGAGTCCGATGGTAATAATTAATTTTCATTTGTAGAAACTAACAACATTAATGGCTGAACAATCTTTCAGGTATGGTGAAATTTTTAAGACAAAAATACTAGGATATCCCTGTGTCATGTTGGCAAGTCCGGAAGCTGCCAGATTTGTACTAGGGAACCAAGCTAACTTGTTCAAGCCAACTTATCCTAAAAGCAAAGAGAATTTGATTGGTCAATCTGCACTTTTTTTTCACCAAGGAGATTACCATATTCACCTCAGAAAACTTGTTCAAGCTTCTTTAAATCCAGAATCCATTCGTAACCAAATCCCTCATATTGAAGAATTAGCGATTTATGCGTTGAATTCATGGGCTGGTGGACATGTTGTCAACACTTATCATGAGATGAAAAAGGTTGGTTTTGATTTGAAAGGGTTTTGTAAAAGCCGAATTTCATAAATCTGCTTATTTTAAAAAGTTGTTTTTCAAAAAAGTATTTTTGGAGAATATCAGTTTGGCTAATCGATTTGAAAAGCAATTTTGTCAATACTAGGAAAGAAGCTGGTCAAGATTCCAAAAATACTTACAGGGAAAAAGTATTGTTGAGAAAATTATTTCTGTATTTACCAAAATCACTTATTTTTATTCTAAACGTTGACCAAAGCTTTTAGAATCTTGGCCAAATAGGCTATTAATTAAGTACTTCCTATGCTGACCCGGTAAAAGATTTTTTCTGACTTTTTTTTTTCTGTGTGTGTGTTAGTATTCGTTTGAAGTAGGTATACTTGCTATATTTGGACGATTGGAAGGTCATGTGAAGGATGAATTGAAGAAGAATTATAGCATAGTTGATAAAGGTTACAATTCTTTTCCAACAAATTTGCCAGGGAGTCCTTATAGAAAGGCCCTTCGGGTAAGTGTCATTTTAGTCATATATCACTTAGTTATTTCAAGGTGCATGAAAACTGATCGATTGTCTTTTTATTATATTATGTGTGAAGGCAAGAAAGAGACTTGGGAAGATTCTAAGTGAAATTATAACTGAAAGGAAGGAGAAGAAGCTACTAGAGAAAGGGCTATTGAGTTGTTTCTTGAATTCTAAAGATGAAAAAGGAATGGTAGTAAATGAAGATCAAATTGCTGATAATATCATAGGAGTTCTATTTGCAGCGCAAGATACAACAGCAAGTGTTTTGACTTGGATTCTGAAGTACCTTCATGATAATCCAAAGCTTCTTGAGAGTGTCAAGGTAAAAGATCTAGAACATTCCGTTTTTAAACCTTGTCTTATCATTTCTTTAAAAAAAAGCTATTGATTTGAAGACATTGTGGTTTTATTGGCATTTAATGTTTGGCAATAATTAATGATTTCGCAGGCTGAACAGAAAGTGATCTGCAAGTCAAATGAACAAGAAAATCATGGGTTGACATGGACACAAACAAGAAAGATGCCCATCACTAACAAGGTAAGTTTTAGTAAATTCAGAAGCACGGAGCTAGAATTTTGAATTTTAGAAAATGTAATTTACTGACTTTTAAATAAATTATTTACACCTCTTAAGTCGATTTAAAAAATATATATATATAGAAATACAAAATATAAGCCAACACTATTGAGTTCAGCCAAACTCGTAAGCAGAGGAATTGTAGCTTCGACCCTGTTACTAATCCAGAGACAGTTACAAAGTTTTTCTTAACAAATGTTCTAGGACTATGACAATCTAATATTAACCTCTTGACAATGCATCTTGTTTAGGTTGTTTTGGAGACACTGAGACTGGCTAGCATTATATCTTTCACATTTAGAGAGGCTGTGGCTGATGTAGAATACAAAGGTAAGAGCATGGAAAAAAGACTAAATTATATATAGTGACTGCGTAAATATGTTTTTTTATTATTATTATTGTAGTTAAACTTATTATAGCAAGTCTCTTACCATTTTAATCAAATATATCTATTACTCCATGCTTATCATAGAGATCCTTGTTGCTTGGATCCTCAATAATTGCCGCCGTTGGATTCTCCAAAAATAAATAACTTTTGGAGGATCTAACACATGGCCGACAACATTTTTCAAAGATCTAAATAACATATATAGTACTTGTAATTATTTTATAAATGACATAATTACGTACATCATCAATGGATAATGTTTAAACTCATTGAAAATGTGGGATGTAGGTTACCTTATTCCAAAAGGATGGAAGGTAATGCCTCTGTTCAGGAATATTCATCACAACCCAGAGATCTTTCCTGATCCACAAAAATTTGATCCTTCAAGATTTGAGGTACAACACGATCTTTAATACGTGTACTTCTTAATGATTTTATTTACCTACCCCATATTTACTTACTAGAAGTAAAAAAAAGAAATAACTCCAAATGAAAATTGTGCATTAATTATATATATTCATATTTATATTTGCAGAATGCGCCGAAACCCAATACATTTATGCCATTTGGCAGTGGAGTACACGCTTGTCCAGGGAACGAACTTGCCAAGCTGGAAATACTAATTATGACACATCATCTAGTCACTAAGTTCAGGTAGTTGTTTTCATTTTAATATAATAATCCTTCCAATAATCATATGATCATGACATGTTAAATCATGCTTTTTAATGAGTTAATAATGGATAACGTGTCATCTAATCTTGTAAAGCGTCGTTTAGGACACTTATTAGTGTTTCCTCAAAAGTAACTACTGTCGTTATTTGTAACAAACTTCATTGAACAGTTAAAAGTAAATAAATGAGTTACGATTTTGGACTAAGCAATTTCAGATGAACTTCAAATCGGAAGTCCTTGTAACAATAACTATGCATCATTCTCAAATAAGTTAGAATCCATTAAACCGATAAGTCGTTATATTCAATAATTTCAAAAGAAGAGGTATGGACCAATATGTGACCACTTCTTACTCAAGGCAAACATGTAAATGTGAAATGCATGCCAACGCTGTGATCTAGACATTCGCTCCAAATTATTTATCTTATTTGTAAGCTTCTAATAGTTATCACGTTATTCCGTAAATTAATCATACTATCACTATTTTCCTACTGAAAATTTTCAATGAAAAATATCCAGTGGTTATTGCCAGTTTGCCACAGATAATTTGATGGAATCAATGAGAAAAGAAAAAATAATAGTGTTTTCATACAAAAAAATTAGGAAGTTTCTCGGCGTTTCAATGGGAACATTTTTCTCACCATGTGTTTTTCCAGTGAGCTGGTTCGGTATGAATGAGGTGGGAAATCATGTTTTATAACACGAACTTCCCACTGATTTTCGGTGGGAAAAACCTCTGTTTCTAGTAGTGTATTTATGCTAAATATAATCGATTTTGACTCAGGAAAAAAGTTCTTGTGTTTAGATTCTTGCTTGATTATCATAGTTGGTGAAAGATAATGGAATTGAGAGGTAGTTGATTGACTGATATAATTTATTTGTGTTTTTTTTTTTTTGGTTATTTACAGGTGGGAAGTGGTAGGATCTGGTAGTGGGATTCAATATGGACCATTTCCAGTGCCAGTGGGTGGACTAGCAGCAAGATTTTGGGAAGGATCTACCACCTCAAACTAGAGGCAGGCACTGAGCAGCAAAAACAAAAAATCGCTGTTCTGATTTGCATATCTCAAATGATTTCATCAATCTTATCCAAGATTATTTGCTCATCCCCAAAAAAAAAAAAAAAAAAAATGAAAGAGATCTCCACATTTCACCCTACAAATTAGTTTATATTCAAGAATTTACTAAATTTGAGTACCTTTACAGCTAGAATTTTGTACAATTTCAATTTGCAAGAATTGGAATTCACAAACTGTTAAATTTGATCACTCAATTCTTTTAGTTCCTTTATTTTGGCTTATGTTTGACAAAAAGCAAATAGACTTTGCCCATGTGTTGAGATGGCAAATGGGATTTTTCTTTAGTAGTACGCCTTTTGCTTTTTGCCATGTGTCTTCTGAGTACAGGTCCTTGTGTAAGGTCCTCATCAGGGAGGCTATTGAGGAGCCAAGTGTCGTAGGTTATATTGGGTGAGTTAAAAAGTGGTGGGTGATCTCTCAGCTGGAGAGCACAATACCTTAAAAAAAAAAAAGGGGGAACAACTTATGATTGACCTTGTATATCGCTAAAATGTGGCTAATAGATTTTTGTGTCCTTTGAAGAATTTAAACCTTCTGGTTCCCTGCATGTACTCTTTTATCTATCAGGAGAGACATTCTCCTGAATAGGTATGGAGTCATCTTCTTTTTTTTCTTTTTTTTTTTTTTTTTAACTCCCAATGTAGTCTTTTCCAACACGAATTCATATTAAGTCAGACCTCAATAGGAATATCAAACACCGGATGAAAAACAAAATATTGCTATCAAATGGATTCTATTAGGTCTATAGCTTTAATGATACAGACACTACATGTGAATTTGTAGTCTGCATCTCTCAAAATTCCCCACTTAATGAAAAGAGAAGATATAACTCATGGTAAAAACTCGAATTTGTGGTTTTATAAGGAAGAATGTTTAGTCTAATGCTAATCAGCAGCTGCTTGAATTCATTTTGCTAAGGTCCATTTTCCTCTATCATTCTGAGCTTCCTCACAGTTCACTGCTCCGGAAATTTGGCTATTTGAACTTCAGGAAGAGGATTGGCTTTGAAAACTGGGCACAATGTCCCACTCCCGAACCCGTGAGTGGACTACTCAAGCTGCTCCCATAGCTAGAGCAGGCACCGCGTGCCGGCCAGGTGATGGACCGAGAATGGTTCCTTCACTCCCACTGGAACCTAAAAACTTTGATTTCTCAAACTTTGATTTCTCATAAAAAAAAAATACTTATAAGGTTAAAATTATTTTTTATGTATATATTGTAGATGTTGGCAGAGTCCGTAATATTTTGAACCCCAGGCGGACAGCCCCACCAGTCTAAAGACAGCCCCACTAGGTATACTGCTATTAATTTTGAGATTCAGGAATAGCGATGCAATTGGAAGATATTGGAAAGACGTAAACCAACAAAAGCACAGGAGTGGATCAGATACAAAATTCATATATAATATAAAGTTAGGCATAGATACGGTGATGTGGCACCTCTCTCTGGTCAGCATTTGCATTTATCTTTTTTCTCCTTTTTTTGACATTTTCTCTTTTTCTTTTATTGCATTTTGTGGTTCATTTATAGCACTAATCTATGGAATAATAATGGAATAAGCTAAGCCGAAATAAACCTAATGTAAAAATATAATGCTGGCAATTAAAGCTGCAACGAATAATTTTCCTACATCTTGGCTTATGAAACGGCTGCAGCAATAATAAGGTTAGCAATTGATGCAGTCAATTTAATTCATCTAACTTTGTCAATATGCGGTGTGAATTTTAAAAGGCAAGACATGGATACAAAGTTTCCTAGATTTTAACTTATGAAACGGTTTCAGCACTAATAAGGTTAGCAATTGATGCAGTCAATTTAATTCATTTAACTTGGCCAATATGCGGTGTGAATTTTAAAAGGCAAAACATGAATATTTATGTATTTTTGGTAGTAAACATTGTTAGCAGCATGAAGACGGGCGGATTTACTAAGGACTAAGGGGTGTCATCCGACATTACTTGGTTGAAATTGTTTACGAAATACATATGTAAATAATATGCAAATACGAAAGCAAGTATAAATTATTAAAGGTGACACCGCTTGACATTGTTCGCTTTTACCACAGCGGTTTGGAGCTCATTTTCCACTAACCAGTCGCGAGTTCGAGCCTTGTGACTGCATATTTTTTGAAACTTTGACCTCAGTTTTTTAAAAGATGGAGAGGTCAATAGGCATTGAGCTCTTTACCTCTTCCAAATAACTACCAACAAAATCATTGGGACTAAATTGTGCTGATGCTTTATTCCAAAAACGGAAAAGTATGTGCTATGTATAATGAACAGGTACGACAACAATGCAACGCCTATGTTAAAATAAGAACATGGTCTAGAAGTTGGCATTTGGATATAGGTTTGGAAGTAAGTACCATTTTCCCTGTAAGTACCATTTTCCCATTATTTTTAATTGGTATACCGTGGTATCCACTATCCAAAATGGTGCTATATACAGTGTAAACATAAATAAGTAACATGCTTTGGCCGTTAGCTTCTTATCATTTTTTATTCGAATATTTACAATATCATATTATAATGTTAACGTTATAAAAAGGTCGTAATACTTATTTAGTAATTTAAATTACACTTGAGTATTTTTTATTTTTTTTCATATCGACGCTACATATGTTAAACTGTATTTGCCTTTTCTTTCTATTGTTATGCTCTCATATTAGTCATTGCTCATTTATTTATTATTTTAAATTATCTGTTCCTTATTAATGCGGGTTTTCAATTTTTTCTATTCTTAAATATTCTTACTTTGTGCTTAAAGGGTCCTAATTTTTGGTAGTTTGATCTCTCTATGTTTTTTTATTTTTGGTCAGTGCTCTCGGTGAGAGATTCGAGACTATAACTGCATGATATAATTTGTTTCTATTTGCCTCTAATTTTTCTTTTTCTCTTTTACTTCTTAATTTCTCCTTTTTCCTATAAATTTATGGCTTTGACTTATCAACAATAACGATAAAGTTATCTTCGAGTGACTTAAAGGTCATGGGTCCAAGCCCTGAAAGCAACCAGTACTACTTGCATTAGGATAGTACGCGGGTTGTCTACATCACACCCTTTAGGGTCTGGCCCTTCCCAGACCCGGCTCATAAGAGATGCTTTGTGCATCGATCTGCTCCTCTCTTCTTCTTTTTTTCTTTTTTTTTTCTTTTTTTATCAATAATAAATATTATGTTTTTTCCATTTAATGTTTATATATGGTAAAAGTTATCATTTTTCGGTAGAAATAATTCCTTAAGCTAAATGTATGAATAACTTGATTATCTTAGGACCTTAAATAGGAGAAAAAAGTCCCGATACTAATGAATTGATGATTTATGAAAAATAAATCTCGAAGCAAAAGCTTATACTACGTTACTAAAAATACAAAATGCACTACAATAGAAAATTAAACAATAAAATAACGCCTGCTACTTTAACATAAAACTATTAGATAAGTTGCTAACAAACGTTCATACAACCTTTCTATTGATATAAAATGTTAGTAGTGCTATAGAAAATGAAACAATAAAAAAAATTACTACTGCAACATGAAAATATAGGTGATACTAAATGGTTTTAATAAGGAATCTTTGTTTGTTCAGATTTGAAAATTTAAAAGGATCTTTAAAAAAAATTGTAGTTTTGAATATCGTATAAATAACAGTTCATAATTGAATAAGATTTTAGGGATCAAAGCGCGGACAAGTTTACTAGTAGATACTAGTATAGTTTAAGGACTATCAATAATTTCAATATACAAGAGTACAACAACAACAAAACAACATACCCAGTGTAATCTTCCCACAAGTGGAGTCTGGGAAGGATAGGGTGTACGCAGACCTTACCCCTACCTTAGAAGTAGGGTCAATATACAAGAATATGCAGTATAAATTCTTATTATAAGTAGAACAACAAATACAAAGGTATTATAATACAGATGGGTAAGTTTAAGGAAAAAGGAAATTGTTTCAATGTGTGCTGAGCACCAAGAATGATTATACAGAAGCACTAACATTACGCAGAAGCAAGTGAAAACCAGACCAGTTCAAGCATCCGCCGGAGCAGGAGCAGTGTATTTAGAAATAGCTGCAAGTATCCTTTCTTTGTCTCTAGTTGGAAAAGCTTCCAATAGGACTCCATTTTTATAAAAGTGAAAAAGGGGTACTGTCTGCACCAAGTCAATTAAATTTGAAATATCAATTTTTTGTAGCATAACCAATTCTACATAAAAATAATAAGGACATCAACCAGATTTGAGAAGTAACAATTCTAGTTGCATCAAAGACCTCTAAATTATTTCTAAGCCATCAAAAAAATGCACCTTGATTCGCAGTCGTTCAGCAACCTCAGATTGTTCATCATATTCATCGATCACCTGTAGAGATGGGAATCATTATTCACACTATCTTCTGCTTCATCAAGTAGGAAAAAGTTAAGAGGATATGCTTTTACTCCTACCAAATCTAGACTAGAACAGAAACGCTCCCTGCTTCAACCAAAAAAAATGCAATGAATAGGCTAATATCAGCTTAAATGCATCCAAAACCACCAAGTACAAATTTAGATAACCATTTGCTTGCAAAAAATCCTCGCGATATTTGATATTTAGGTGGAAGAGATAAGGTGAAGTCACCAAGCCTTTTCCTTTTTTAATTATGTCTAATGTAGTATTCCCTTCGTTCCAATTTATGTGAAGGTGTTTGACTGGGCACGGAATTTGAGAAAGAAATGATGGCTTTTGAAACTTGTGGTCTAAAATAAGACATGGATACTTGTGTGGCTACAAATCATCTCATTAAGGCTAAAATGGAAAGTTTGAAGTTAAATTGTTACTAAATATAGAAAGATGTCATTCTTTTAAAACTGACTAAAAAAGAAAGAGTGTCACATAAATTGAGACAGTGGGAGTACTTACATTGTGTTTTAAAAATATAACTGGTGCTTGTTCATCACCAGCTCTCCTGCATAATTTTACAAACCCTTGCTCTATGTACTTGCAGCTCCCACAGGCGGTGCGGTAGAAGTCTACCACAACCAAAGCACCGGTCTTTTTCGCTTTTTCCAGTACCATGGAGAATTCCTCATCAGTCTTAAATTCTCTCACACATTCAACAGGACATACCTCGTCCTCTTCATCAAGTAGTTCATCAATGTTGTCATGAACCGTGCTCTGAATTTCTGAGCATTGACGCATTAGACTTTGAAGTGTGATATTCAGATCAGCATGTCTAAGTTCTGAACGAAGTCTTGCCTTTGAATGAGATGATTCGATGTTACTTCTACAGGAAAATGAATTAAGCAATGTATGGGCTGATTCATCACGTAGTAGATTTATGCTTCTAAAACTCAAGTTACACTGCCAATCAAGAACGCTTAGTCTTTGCATGAGTCTATATTAAGAACTGACCGACTGAAACCTGTATTTCCACCGGATGGAAAGCTCTTAGAGATTTTTGACAAGCAAAATTTAACATCCACACATAATAAAGCGGCAATTCCTTGTGTTTCTTCAGATCAAATTCTCATGAATTGAGATTATACTGCAGAGCCCGCTGAAATCAAAAGGCCAAACTTTAAGGAATTGAAAAAGAAAAAGAATTATTCCTGTTTAGAATAGAGGCAGCCACATATATTTCATAAATTTGAAATCTAGGTAGGACATAAACAATCAAGCAGAAGCTATATCTACAACAACAAAACTAGAGAATGCAGCACTTAATTGTATCCATCTCAGCATGAACCTGCACTTTGATATATAATCTCTCTATATGCAGATTGAATATGCCGCTTACGCAAAAGCAGAATTGAAAATTCTTGCTCCAGTGAAAAGTAAAGGCTATTACAAAGTTTGAGGTCTGAAGGAGGCAGTATGCTATAAAGGTTCTACCAACAAGCACCTATAACGCTAAGTGTAGCTCTATCTTTCTTCAGTCTGTTCGCGTTGGTTATACAAGATAAGCATTTTATGAACCAAAAACTAGTCCCTTGGCTTCGTGACTTATAGACTCAAAATTTAGCAAGCGCAGTTGGCAGAGAGTAGATAAATCTCTAACATGCAGAACTAGATTATCCCCATTAATGCATTAACCTAAGTATCACAATCCTGAAGGTCCATTCTATAAGCCTCTTTTAAACTGGAATGTTAGCTTCCTTTGCATTTGCAATATTAATACCCACTATTAAAATGTCTATTAAAGGCAACAAGAACAAATTCCACTAAGAAAATCTAAAGTTGGAGAGCCCATTTAGCCTATAAACTCATTAGTGTTTCTCTTTCTAATCAGGCTTAATACACAGACATTCCCTCAAACTTGCTAGCAAATTTCATTTAGACACTCGATCTACAACTTGTTCCAATTGAGCATAATATGTTCCTATTAGACACTTTCGGCTCATATTTTGTGTGTTCTCAATTGCACATTACTTAGATAAGTCAACCACTTAAAATATATCATTTTCTTTAATTATACACATCATACTCAATTGGAACATGCTTGAGGTTTTACGACTTATTGAAACTAATTCGTATAAGTAAATGTCGTAAGATATTTTAAATGGTTAACTTATCTAGATAATGGGCAATTGAGAACACGCGCACACAAAAGATTCAAAATTTGAATCGAAAGTGTCTAATAGGAATACTTGATCATGTGTTTAGGTGCTCAATTGAAACAAGCCGTAGTTCGAGTGTCTAAATGGAATTTGCTGGAAAATTTGAGGGGCTGTCTGTGTATTAACCTTTAATCAATGAGGGAAAATTAGCACATAACAAGTTCAAGTAGAGATAAAGAGAGAGAAAACAAATGTCCACATTCAAATATTAGATAATGGACCCTTAATTAGATATAAGTCTTGAAACAATGACATAAGGAACACCCAAAGAAGAGTTACTAAATTAGATCAACAAAATAAAGAAAAGGCAACAGAGTTAAATTGGGAAACAGAAAAGCAGAATAAAATTGAACCAATATGAAAAATAAACAAAAGGGCTTATAGGGAAGTGAAGTTCAGATAGTAAGGTTTCAGAAGAGATCTATAGTTACCAGTTTGCAGCAATGGCGCGAGTCTGCAAACTCTGGAATAAAGAAGCAATTTTTATATGGATGAGAAAAAGGACACGTTATCATTTTATCACTTCACATGTTGCCTGTCCTCCTCGATGTTGCGTTTTTTTGGGCCCTTTACGGTTTTAGACCAATCAATTTGGCCATTTACACACCTAGCGTAAAGTCAAATACTGTTACCGTAAGGACTAGGAAAATTGCATATCCATGTGATAGGTGCTAAATTATGTGAACTTTTCATACTTGAATTTTATATTTTATTTATTTTATATATGTACAGAAGCGGATTCATAACTTAAAATTAATGAATTAAACCTTTGAGATTCTTAACATTAAATTCATTATATTATTAAAACGAAAAAGAGACAAAATTGTCTCTATACTTTACATCGGCACTTTACCCTCCGTTAATAGTTGGCCGATTTTTCGCCCTTACCGTTATCAAAAGGTGTCACTTTTGCCCTTTCAGCTAACAAAATCTTTAAAAAACAAAAATCAGAAAATTCATACGAAAAAGGGCAGCCCTGTTCTATTTCTATAGCTGAGGGGCAATTTTGACTCTTTTCAATTCTCTCATCCTACTCATTTTCTTTCTATTTTATTTTTCTTTTCCTTTCTCTTTTTTCTTTGAAATCTTTCTTTTACTTGTGCTTTAAGGGGTCATTGGTATGCGGACTAAATTATTTCGGGATATAATCTCAGGATTATAATCTCGAGGCTAATTTATCCCATCTGGGAGATGGAATAAAATAATTCCAAGGTTAATGAGATAAGATGGGATACCCTATCCTGATTAAGGCATTTTATACTGCTTAATAGAAGGTATAAATTTATCTCAAACATGGTACAAAATTAATACCAAAAGTGCTAGGATATCCAACTTATATCATGTATGTAACGATCTAGAGCTCGTTTGGATTGGCTTGTTTACCAGCGTTTGTGGCCCATTTTTCGCGCTTAAAATAAGCCTCAAAAAAATAATTGAGCTTTGGCTTTAGCTTATCTAAAACGTACAGATAAGCTACTTTTTTTAAGCCTATCCAAACAGGCTCCTAAGTGCGACAAGTGCAATTACGCTCCTTGAGATTCATTTTTTTGCGCGGATTGCCGCTTTTTCCAAAGGTCTTTAAAAAGTTCATATTTGTGGTCTTTAAATTATGCCCCTCATATCTTGGTCTTTAATTTTTGCCCTTTGCATTGCAACTAAGCGTTCACGCGAAATCACAGGTTCGAGTTCGAACCCACGCTCAAGCATAAATTTAAAAAAAATTGCGGGGGCGATGCGGGTCGCGTGTATGCCGGCATACTCTTGTTAAGAATTACAAATTTATGCGGACCGGCATACTCATGCCTTATGGGCGTACTTAGCATAAGTATCTTGCCGGTCCATATTGCCTTATAAGGCATACTTTTAAGGGCAAACTTTTATACGACGACATAAACTTGTGAAGGGACCGACCCCGCATACTTATGCCAAGTTTAAGGCATAAGTATGTCGGGTCCGCATAACTTTGGTAATTCCTTCACGAGTGTATCCGGTGGGGGCATAGCAAAATTTAAACTCGCCTTGCGAATTTTTTTAAAAATTTTTGACGTATGAACAAACCCATGAATTTTAACCGGGAAAAAAATTTAAAGATTTGAAATATGAAGCAAAATTTAAAGACCACCCCAAAAGAAGGACAATTCGCCTTGATATTAGAAAGTGGAATCTAGATAGGCCCGTGTTACTCATGCAATTTCTACTCTATTCATCACCCAAGTTCACTGAACTAAGTTTTGGTTTTGGCCCACGAGCCTAGCTTATATGCATCTGAGTAAGCCCGAAATATTCACTTTAACTGATCTTACTCAATTCCGATCTGCTGTTACCATAAAAAATCAAAAGAAAAAAAAAATAGTAAATACAAGTTTTAACTCTAAGTAATACTAATTGGTAGAGCTCTATCAGGAATTGTAAGTTCCAATTCTTAATGTAACAGCTTACAGTCTGCCGACAATTGAACTCGAAAAAAAAAAAAATTAATGTGAAACTTGTCTTGGGCAAATCTCAATTCTCACATCGAAACGGGAGAAAAAAGTTAGACGTCACATAAGAAAGAGAGCTGAAGTCAATTGTTTAGGCTCATTTTGGATTAAAGCGCAAGGGAACAAAATCGTGAGGCCCAATACCATGAAGTAGCCCGGAGGGGCGGGCCGAGCATACCTTGACAGTTGGATCTGGATTGTGACACTTAGGAAGGGGAAAGAGAGAGAGAATAGTAAGAACTAAAGTCACACTTATTATGTAGGAGACTTCAGTCGGTATCACCGGTGATCAATTTTCTATTTTTCACGATAATCTCTGAACACATCGACTAAACAAGAAGAAGTGCATTCAAGCAGGGAGATGTAGTATGGTTGCAGGCCAAGAGAGTAAGGTCATGTAGTTAAGCAGCTTTAAAAATGTGTACATATACTTTAGTTCGTATCCACTACCACAAAAAAGTTATAGCTTATAGTAGCATTTTAGATCCATCTCTCCACACTTAACATAGGATGGAAGTAATTGCACATTTTGACCTTCAAATGGACTGGTCTTTAATTTTTTTCCCTACAAATGGACGGTCTTTAATGTTTGCTCTTCAAAATTGAACTTATGTCTATAGGGGTATAAGTTCCTTAATTTTAATTTATTATATATTTAGCACCTATAGGCATAAGTTCGATTTTGAAGGACAAAAATTAAAGACCAGCCATTTGAAGGCCAAAAATTAAAAACTGGCACAAAATAGGAACAAAAGTGCAAATGATCCCATAGGATGTTGCATCTCAAATGAAAATAAGGTACTAGCTGGGTTGGACACAAATTGGGCTCAAAATAAAATAGTAATGCCCAAATAGAAAGAGAATATCGGACCCAATCCTCTAGCCTCAATCTGGTCTAGTGCAATTACAATTGGGAAAAATTACATAGGATACCTACTTAATACTCTTTATTATAAAATATATAGATAGTTTTTTCTTATTTACAAAACATAACGATATATTACGAAACATGAAACATGACGGATTTTCATATATTTTTCGTTTTTTTATTTTTTTAAAAAAAATAATTTTTATATTTAAAAAAAAATTAAAATTTTTTTTTGCTCAAAAGCTTAAAAAATTACCTCAAATTTTTGTGTATGAAAGCTGTATGAAATGTGTATGTTTGAGCGAAATTTTTAACAAAATTTTCATATACAAAATTGTGAGCGAAAACTTTAAGCCTTGAATATTGTATGAAAGTTGTTACAATGTTGTTGTAGTTGTATTAATTTTCCAAAAACCTAATATGAATTTTATATACGAAAAAAGTGAATGAAATTCTAAGTCTTCCGCGAGATATACATATTTCATATCATTGTCATACACAAAATTTTGAGCGTAATGTTTAAGTCTTGATTGAGATATACACATTTCATACGTTCTTTATACATAAAATTTGAGCGAACTTTTTAAGCCTTGAGCAAGATATACACATTTCATACACAAAAATTTGAGTGATTATTTTAAGGGGTGAAAATCATTTTCATCCCCTAAGTTTAGCTTAAAAATCAAACACATCCCCCACGTTTGAACAATTGACATTTTCATCCCCATCTCAACTTCCGGCCATTGACCAGTAAGTTAATCGATAGTTGACCGGTCATTAAAGGGCTAAAATGTAATTTACTAATAGTCGAATTTAATAAATGCCCTTAATTAATCATATACATTCTTTTCATAATTATCATTTATAGTTCATGAGCTCACATTGATTACTCATGTTTAAAAAAAATAAAAAAATAAAAAAAAAGAGCTCACGTTGACTAATGTTATTTGTAGCCTTTGGTCATGAATAATATTTTTTTTTCGGAATATTTTTTCCAAATTTTTTCAAATCAGTGTTTGGTTATAAAATAATCCATTTTTACCAAATCCAATTTGAAGAAATGATAATTATGAAAAAAAAAATGTATATGATTAATTAAGGGCATTTATTAAATTGAAATATTAGTAAATTACATTTTAGGCCTTTTTATGACCGGTCAATTATCGATCAATACAAGTCGAATTCAATTGTTCAAACTTTTCCTTTGATTTTTAAGTCAAACCTGGGGGATGAAAATGATTTTTACCCTTATTTTAAGTCTTGAATGTTGTATCAAAGTTGTATACAATGTTGTTATAGTTGTATTAATTTCATAGAAATCTAACGTGAATTTTATACACGAAAATGTGAGCGAAATTTTAAGACTTGAGCGAGATATAAATTTCATACTCTTTTCATACACACAATTTTGAGCGAATTTTTTAAGCCTTGAACGAGATATACACATTTCATACATTTTTTATACTGTTTTCAGAGTGAACTTTTTAAGCCTTGAGCAAGATATACACATTTCATACATAAATTTTTGAGCGATTTTTTTTTTTTTAAATAATTAATTTTTTTTATTTTTAAAAAAAGCATGTTTGTATAGGATTTTTAATGTTATGTTTTGTAAATATAAAACTATAGTCACGTTTCGTAAATATTTCTCCTTAAGATGTATATATACGTAGTTGTCCCTTACAATTGTAGCGAATGAGAAGCTTCTCTTTTGTTTAGTTTCGTTAGATGAGACGATGAGTAAAGGCAATGACCAACAATTAATTACTCCCTCCGTCCAATTTATGTGATGTAGTTTGATTGAATACTGAATTTAAGAAATAAATGAAGACTTTTAAATTTTATGGTATAAAACAAGCCAAAGATATTTGTGTAATTATAGATCATCTCGTTAAGAGTAAAAGAATAAAGTTTAAAATGAAATTATTATCAAATAAGAAAATACTCCCTCTGCTTCAATTTTACTTGTTTAGGACTTTTCGTTGGAATAAGACATAATTTACCAATTAAGGCACTGACCATATTTTTATTGGGTTTGAAAGATTATTTGAAGTGAGTAATTACTACTATGAATAAAATAGAAAAAAAATAAATTATCTTCTCTTGATATACTAAAAATGATAAATAAAAATAAAAATTTATTTTTAAAATATTGGACAAATAAAAATAAAACATATCATGATTCTTGAAACCGAAAAAAGATATTCATGTATTATAAATTATTTTCCTTTTTGATTTATCTTTTTTTTTCTCATTACGATTTGTTTTCTTCAACACAAAAATTTGGAAAATTATCAATTTCCACACTCGCAAATTATAAAATAAATCACTAAATAAGAAAATATGTCATTTTTTTTAGATTAATTAAAATGAAAATTGTGTCATATAAATTCGGATTGAGGGAGTAGTATTTTCCTTTTTTTTTTTCAATCAGGCCGTATAATTTATTTCCCTATTTTTTGAAAAATTATCGATTTGTCTTCTTCAACACAACAATTTGGAATCGCCCATTATCAATTTCCACACTCGCAAGTACCTACTTCCCTAAAATAAATCACGGTACCTATCACACGTGGTTTCATTAAACAGCGAGTAAACAAACATTCAATCTGCAAGCGCGTAAGCGCAAACCCCCTAATTCTTTGCTAGTACGTCATCCTAATCTTGCACATTGAATTGCGTGTCGATCCACTAATCATACGCCCCTTGCCACCTCTATTACTTGCAGTTATTAGTCGTCTTCTTCGTTGGTAACCAAAACTTCAATCTTTTTTTTTTATCTTTTTCACCAAATTCTAAATTTTCAACTGCCATTTTAATGCCCATTAATACTTCACTCTATATATTACTCTTTCTCTAGCACATAAATTTATTCATTGTGTATTCTTGTTTTCACCGTTGAGCTTATTTTTTTGCAAGTATTAGCCATGGCGGATAATTCCACTCAGCTTAAATCTGATGCTATATTTGATCAAATGAAACTTCATCTTTCTACTGATGCTGGAAAGGAACTTATTAAGAAGATTGGTCTTGTTTACCAAATTAACATAGCCCCTAAGGTCCAAATTTTTCTATTTTTATATTCATGTATATATGTAGTTTTTTTTTTTAATTATTAATTTGTTTTTTTTTTTTTAATTTCTCAATTGGCAGAAAATTGGATTCAATGAAAAGGTGTATGTTGTTGATCTAAAGAAAGGAGAAACAAAAGAAGGTTTGATCTTCTTTCTTTTCTTGATTTTTTTTTTCATGCTTGTTCGGGTCGGGTATTTGAATTGTATGGATCGCTAATTGAATTGGGTATTTGGGAATTTAGGGCCATACGAGGGAGGGAAGCCTGATGCAACATTTTCATTTAAAGATGATGATTTTGTGAAAATTGCTACTGGCAAAATGAACCCCCAAATTGCTTTTATGAGGTACTACTATTACTATTACTATTACTCTTCTCTTTCACTATGTCAAGTTTTGTGCTTTTTATATTGAGATAATGGTCAAAAATGCACTGAACTATCACTTTTTCTCTGGTTTCATACCCCAAATATCACATGTTCTCTTTTCCTACCTCTTTTACTACCTGAACTATCACCATCTATGTATTAAAACACAATTCAACTATCAATTGTTCCCTTTTCCTACCTGAACGGTGGTGACAATGCAGGTAGGAAAAGGGAACACTATTCATAGTTGAGGTGTGTTTTTAGTTCAGGTAAGAAAAGGGAGAACTGATAGCTGGGGTATGAAACTCGTACAAAAGCGATCTATCAGGTGTGCTTTTGATCCTTAACTCTTTTTATATTACTACAAAGTTTGTCTTTTTGATAATTTTCCATTTGTGAATGCAGGGGTGCGATGAAAATTAAGGGGAGCATAAGTGCAGCACAGAAGTTCACACCTGACATTTTCCCAAAGCCTTCTAAGCTGTGAACAAATCTACTGAAAAAATGTCAGTAGTGCTTCTAGATTTTTCTTATCTCGAATCACCAAAAATCAGCTTATATGATTAGAAATTATGGAGGATTTGGATTTATCTGTCTGTTCTAGGGTATTATTCAGTGTCACTTTATGATGTAACGGTTGCTCTGGGCTTTTCTTCAAGGAATTGAAATTTAAATGTTCACATTTTAGGCAGTCAGGCAGTTTGAGCCTTATAATGATGTCTATTATGTTATACCGACCTTTTATTATAGATGGTGATTCTATTTTATGATTATGTCTACTCCTGTTAGTTTATGCAAAGCTGATATTGCGTTATTATTCTGTTGTTTTGCAAGTCTTGTTATTGCTGTACTGCTGTCTGTGACTGTAAGATCATTTGAATCAACCTTATGTTGCATCATCAAATTCCTGTCATATTAGCATAGTCTCGAAAGATGGGTATTATGTCATTCTGGAAAGATTGTAGGCACTATTTGAATTATTTATCAGCCTGCTTGATGCATTTGCTTAAAGCTAATTCTGCTAATCACAGTTTGAATGACAATGTAGCTAAAAGCTAGTAAAACCTATTTGCTGGTTGAGTTCTAGATGATTTATGTACTATTAACAAGCAAAGAAACTGGTTGTAACCCATTTTTGCTTTGAGTAGATACCAAAACGCATTGTGTTCTTTTAGATTCATGGTTGTGAATCTTGGTTACCATGTATCAGCTTTTATACCAGTGTCTACTAACATAATAACCCACTGATGCAAAGAACATTTCTCCCGCAAGTCCCAGGCTTAGAGGTGGACTTCCTAGTTCTACTATACCTCTTGATATCTAATTATAACATTTAATTAAGTTATCTTTGCACCTATAGCTCATCATACGGTATTTGTTATTCCATGTTTGAAGATGTGAAAAAAGGGTTCAGCCAATTAGTGACAGCTGAATGAAAACAAATGAGGAAAACCAGTAATACATTCATATTGAATGAGGCTAACTTCCTCTGTTCTTATCTATGCTTACAGGAATCTAACAAGTTTGGTGATAACGTTTCTCACGCTACAACCACTTCTTTAAAAAAAGATTTAAAGTTTATGTATAATTCTAGTATTTTTAAGTAACTGCCTTCCGAAATAATAATTTGTACAGAACAAATAAATTTTCTAAAGTGATTGGATTCCCCCGAACAGGCTAGTCCCCGGCTTCTAGCTTGTCCTTATCTCATAATGTCCAAGTATTGTCACTGAATTATTTGCTTATTGTGTCCATTCAGACTTACTTGGAACAAAACTAGGAAATGTGAAAACTTCGCCATATGTGTATGGATATATGTATAATTTATGTTGGCTTTGAAGATAAGTGCAGTGTGAATTGGAAAATTATGGGAAATGAAACAAATTTAATTTTTGCAAAGGCACTTGTCCCACGTTGGTGAGGAAAAACACTTCTTATGTGCTTATATATAGAATCACTTTTTCTAGTTATTAAAGAGTTAAGAAGAGAGTCTCTACTGGCGCTGTCATCTCTTGATTTTGCTTGGCTTCAGATTTGGCCAAATGATCTGATTGATAATTTTTTTTTTGGACCAAATTTACTTTAGAACAATTTTTAAAGTTTTTTTTTTGGGTTCTTAAATAAAAACGTGTTTTTTTAAATTACTGATTTGAACACAGGATAACAATTCAAACAAAGGTGCATCCATTCAGAATCCACTTTAAAATTGTTTATATATGTATATTTTATCTAAGTGCATTCACTCGAATATCCACTAATTATAAATCATGGATAATGTGAAAGCTTAATCTAAAATTTCAATTTACAAATTAAATATACTGCGTAAGATGAAGTATCTAACTCTATTGGCGTATGATCTAATACTATCTAGACTCCATGTCTTACCCGCTCAACATCTGAGTCAAGAAAAAACGACCACAAAATGACTGAAACTTGACACCTTTTTTTCGTCAAAAAATCATGTCCAAGACAAGAACTTTAATGCATAATTTGATTGGGTTTCGCTGAAGGCAAGAACTTTAAAATGCATATTTGGACTGGATTTCGTGGAAGGTAAGAACTCCAATGCATAACTTGATTCGATTTTGCTAATACTCATAGGCAAGTGATTCTCAATTGAAGGCAGGAACTTTAATGCACAGTTTGATTGGATTTGGTTAATACTCATTATTGAATGCAAGAACTTAAAATGCATCAGTGTGAAAATTAGTTTTGAAAAGTCAACATTTCTGTGCCAAAACATTACAAATAGAGCTTCTTGCCAGTCTTTTCTCCTCATCCTAAAATTAACACAACACAACACAAGTAACAATGAATCTCTTTGTTCCTCTTTGTTTAGTTCTCTCTCTTTTTCCTTTATTTGCAGCTCCAACGTTGTTGTTTCAGGTACATGCCTTTCCTAAACCTTGCCCCATGTATCTGTATATCTAATTTATTATACTTAATCACCATGCATATAACTATTTTCTTGTTTAATGATTTGTTAGGGGTTCAATTGGGAATCAAGTAATAAGGAAGGTGGATGGTACAACTCTCTCATCAACTTAGTTCCAGATTTGGCTAAAGCTGGAGTTACTCATGTTTGGTTACCCCCACCATCTAATTCTGTTTCACCTCAAGGTAAATTTAATTTATTTCGTTTCCTCCCTGCAGTTCAATAAAGTTTCCCTTCTTGTGTTTCAATCCATTCATAAAAATTGGACTCTAAGTTCGATTCTTAGGAATGAGGGTGTTCTTGAGCTGCATATGATTAATGGTGGAATATATAGTGCGAAATCAAAAGAAGAAGTTTAAAATTGTCCAGGGTCGTTTTGTTTAAAGTCTATTTATGTTGGAAGTACAAAGATTGCTTATGTGGTGAAGAAATTTTACGAGATGAACAATACTATCTAATAGGCATTGCCAAATTAAGAGCATTTTGTCTTTAGATACTCTTATGCACGTATGCTAATACAAATTTCTTATCCCCTATCCTATTTTGTATAAAATAATACATAGATTCATGTTTATGTTATAACGGAATCAACAATACCAAGTTTGGCCTCCAGAAAATAGTTTTGCAGAGATTACATTAGTTATGCATGATCTTATGCTGGAAACTAGATGATGTATAACAGTACAAGTAATAGGGAATCTGACAGAAACTAAATTTTCTTATACTTCAAACCAAACAATTCATTCAGTGTAATAACTTCCAGGACAAATGTTATGTAAGTCCTATGTTAATAAACTCAAGGATCAACGTATGTTTCAATTTTGATTGCTAATGGACCGGCACTACGTACGAATGACCAGCTAAATGTCGTTGAAATGAATTGCTTAATTATAGCGATTTTGTTATGGCAGGATATATGCCAGGAAGATTATATGACTTGGATTCGTCCAAGTATGGGAATGAGCAACAACTGAAAGATCTTATTAAGGCTTTAAATGGGCAGGGGATCAAAGCTGTTGCTGATATAGTAATAAACCACAGATGTGCTGATAAACAAGATAGCAGGGGAATATACTGCATCTTTGAAGGTGGAACGGATGATGACCGTCTTGATTGGGGCCCGCATGAGATTTGCAAGGGCGACACACAATATTCTGATGGCACTGGAAATGATGACACAGGTGAGGACTTTGGAGGTGCCCCTGATATCGATCACCTTAGCGACAGAGTCCAAAAAGAGTTATCAGATTGGATGAATTGGCTCAAATCTGAAATTGGATTTGAAGGTTGGCGATTCGATTTTGTTAAAGGCTATGCCCCTAGTATCACCAAGATTTATATGCAAAACACGTCCCCCGATTTTGCAGTTGGTGAATACTGGGATACTAATAGAGATGCGGTAGCTAATTGGGTTCAAAATGCCGGTGGTTCAACAGCTTTTGATTTCCCAACTAAGGGCATTCTACAAGATGCTGTTCAAGGGAATTTGCAGAAATTGAAAGATGAAAGTGGAAAACCTCCTGGTTTGATTGGTATTTTGCCTCAAAATGCTGTCACTTTTATCGATAATCACGATACTGGTTCCACACAACATATGTGGCCATTCCCTCAAGACAAAGTTATGCAAGGATACGCGTATATTCTTACTCATCCAGGGATTCCCTCAGTGGTACGTAATTTTTTCATTCGATTCTCATCAAATTCTTACTGTGCTAAGTTCATTTTACAACAAACTTATATATTGTTGTTCTTGCAGTTTTATGACCATTTCTTTGATTGGGGACTGAAAGACGGAATTTCGACGTTGTCCTCTATTAGGAAGAGGAATGGGATTTCTGAAACAAGTAGTTTGCAGATTTTGGCTGCTGATTCTGATCTTTATGTAGCAATGATTGACGAGAAGGTTGTTGTCAAGCTTGGCCCAAAAACTGATCTTGGAAGTCTTATCCCACCTAATTATCAGGTGGCAACTACTGGACAAGACTATTCTGTATGGGAGAAGAAGGCATAATAACTTTGAAATTTTTAGTTACAATGTACAATTGATTGGAGCTAATGTATTCATAGAATTCAATGTAAGGCACAATTTCCTTTGAGATCAGTGATGATTGCTTATGTTTCCTTCCAACTCTTTTACTTGAAGTTACTCAGAGAGTTGTAGAATAATCTTTGTGGAGGAAAGTCGAACAAATTAACAAGTTCGATATATACAACATTATTTTTTAACTATTATACAGACTTGATGCGTGTAGTTAATCAATATACATTTTCAAATTAATTTATTACTTAATCGTGGTAAATTAGAATGATTTGATGTAAACACTAAATAATGAATATTATTACTGTCTAAAAGTTCTCTACTTTTCTCTTTCTTCATGGTATGTTATACTAGATAAAGAGTCCTGATATTGGCTGGAATGAACCGTAATTGCGAATTGAGCAGGTCATGTCCATTGAATTGCAAATAATATCCTGTCTTATTTGCCTCTATTATTTGTTCCCGATGTAAATGCATGATGCTTTGTGTACCGGACTGCCCTTTTTATTCTTTTTCCTATGTAAATTACACTTTCACATTCATCAAATGGGATATGACATTAGCACTGAGAACCATTTTGTCCATAGTCAACTTGTATTTACTTCTTGAATGAAACAATGAATTAGTGGTGAAAGTTTCTAAGAGCAACTGCAATATGTTTATTATTTTTTCTCCCATACAGCATAGTCTTTTCCAGAAGTTGCTACCCGATAATTACGTGGGATAAGATTTCCAAGATCAAGTTTTGGCCCAATCTTGACAATAATTTTCTGATCAATAATTGCTACATAAAGATCAGAATCAGAAGCCATTATCTGCACATTACTTGTCGCAGAAATCCCATTCCTCTTCCTAATAGAAATCAATGATGAGATTCCATCTTTCAAGCCCCAGTCAAAGAAATGGTCATAAAACTGCAACGACAAAAAAAGTACTTTTAACTCATCAACTACTCAGAAATAGCAACAAAAATAACTTGCTTCAATGTCAAACAAGTTAGGACTGGCTATAAGAATCATATTCTGTATTATGAGAATACATCATAAATTGACTAACTTTACGCTGGCTATTAGCCTATCGCAACCCTCCTCCTTTATTAGGTCTTGGGACCGGCAATGTGAGTAAGCTCACACAGGCAGAGTTCTAAGCTACTTAGAACAAAAGAATATAAATTTCTCCTAAAATAAACTCTATAAGAAATGTATAGTAAGATTTTAGTGAGGAAGGACGAAGTTACCACTGAAGGAATCCCTGGATGAGTGAGAATATATGCATATCCTTGCATAACTTTTTCTGAAGGGAATGGCCACATCTTTTGTGTCGAACCAGTATCATGATTATCGATAAAAGTCACAGAATTCTGAGGCAAGACACCTATCATCCCTGGAGGTTTTCCATCAGAATCTTTCAATCTCCATAGCTCTCCTTGAACAGCAGCCTGTAGAATTCCCTTAGTTGTGAAATCAAAGGCTGTTACAGCCCCACCCCCGTTTTGAACCCAACCAACTAGCTCATTCCTATGATTGTCCTGGTTATATTTTGGTTTTCCGTCCTGGCCATAAGCAAGAGAGTTCCAGAATTCACCAACCGCGAAATCCGGTGAAGTGTTTTGCATATAAATCTTGGTGATGCTAGGTGCGTATCCTCTGACAAAATCGAAACGCCAACCATCAAATCCAATTTCAGATTTCAACCAATTCATCCAGTCTGATAACTCCTTTTGCACTCTGGTATTAAGATGATCGATATCAGGAGCAGGTTCAAAGTCCAAACCCGTGTCTGGATTTCCCGTGCCATCAGAATATTTTGTGTCATCCTTGCAAATCATATGCGGGCCCCAATCAAGACGGTCATCAGGCGTTCCTCCTTCAAAGATGCAGTATATTCCCCTGCTATCTTTCTTATCGGCGCATCTGTGGTTTATCACTATATCAGCAACAGATTTGATCCCATGGTCATGTAAAGCCTTAATAAGAGTTTTCAGTTCTTGTTGATTCCCAAACTTGGATGCATCCAAGTCATACAACCTTCCTGGCATATATCCTGACATAAAAGATGGCATTAGCCTTCAAGAAATCCTTTTTTTGTAACAACTACATCTGTTTTAATGTGTGCAATTTTTCAAACAAGTAAAATGCATGTCACTTATAGGACAATTTGTTGAAACTCTAGTCTTTAGCTTGTGCATTTCATCCACTAGTCCACCAAAGTTAAACGCCAAATCTCCGAGTTTTGAGTAAACTGGTACTTCATATAATTTTGACGCTAGGAGATTCTACGTGCTCAAGAGCAGATTTGATTGAACTCATTACTTTTGATTTGAAGAAGAGTTAGATATTAATGAATTATCTAACTACGTTTCAATCTAAACTCAAACTATTCTATGAAGTTTAAAATATATAAATATATATTGTAAGTCACCATGCATAATCACAAAAAATGACTAAGAGGTTCACCATACTATGAACCTGATGAAAAATGTTATATCTCAAAAAGAATAAGAATCATTTCATTAATCTCTTTAATGTCTACAATCAATTTGGTCAAATAATTATGTTGCTCAACGTCTCTTTCCTTAAATTTGATCATATGAATGGTTTTTATTACTAATGACCTTTATGGCTTTTTACTCTTAAATATTTGAACATTGCAGATTACAAAACGATATCATTTCTTCTTTTCGTTATATATATGATCTTGTGTGGTCATATTAGAGATAGAAAAAACGAACAAGAACAAATTTCCTCTTCTTCTTATTTTCTTTTGCTGGGTTATCTACATTTGTGAAATCTTTGTTAGATTCTGGCTCCTAGTTTTGTACTAAAAGAGTTTGTTGAATCACAAAATACGAAAATACACTTATACCTAGGGTGAAATATCATTATGACCGCCTTAATTGACATCTTGCTCAAGCTTTGAAGAATTCCCGACAAGTGTTCGTGATCAAGTATTTTCCGTAAGATTTCCAATAGAACCTACTTAAAATCCTAGATCCACCTTTGTGTATCATTTCCAACAATTGAAGGGGAGTCCTAATCTTTTTCTGTCCTTGTTTCTAATAACAGCGGTGTTTTGGTTAGCTTGCTTGCTGCACTCCGACTAATCCGCTGAATAATTGCAACATTCTACCAACATTACAGCTTCATTCACCAGTAGGTCACAATCACACCTTTGAGTGCAAAGTTAGTCCTATTCTTATCCACAGATTCAATAAAATTTTACTAGGTCCATTTTATTTGTCATGTTTGTCTTTTCTTGACGCTTTTAAATGAATATTCATTTAAAGGGTAATTTGACTAATTTACCCTTATTTATTCTCTGATCTCAATTAAAATCGGTCTTTTTAATCTCTCTCCACATTTATTAGAATAAGGATAAAAATGGAAAAATTGTTGATTTTCTAAAATGACAAGTATTTTGGACCAATTATTTATAGTAACCACGACAACTAAAATGAACAGGAGGGAGTACAACTTAATTGTATTGAAAAAGGAGATAAATTACCTTGAGGGGAAACAGAGTGAGATGGTGGTGGTAACCAAACATGAGTAACTCCAGCTTTAGCCAAATCTGGAATTAAGTTGATGAAAGACTTGTACCATCCACCTTGTTTATTACTTGATTCCCAATTGAACCCCTAAAAATCATTTTTTTAAATAACTACACTTTTTAACTATATAGAAGCATGGGTTTAGACCCATGCTTCGCCGTCCGTCATTAAAAAAAAAAAAAGGGTGGGCCCCATATTAAATAACACCAAGCAATATAAAAAAAAGAAAAAAAAAGAAAAGTGGACTCTATATTAACAAAATCAAGTAATATAAAAAAAAAATGAACCCCATATTAAAAAAACAAACAATGTTAAAAAAAAAAGTGCAGACTTTGTATTCATAGCAAACACTAATATAATAAAGTTTTAGATACAGAGTACAAACTAACAATGTTATATTAATCGTTTTTTGAACATAGTATGTATATATATATATATATATATATATATATATATATATATATATATGAATAAAAACATAAACTAATAATGTAAAAAAAAAAAGGGTTCTAACAACACCAAGAATATAAAAAATAAAAAACCATGCCATATTAACAAAATCAAGAATATAAAATTAAAAAAAAAAAAAAAACCCCATAGTAAAAAAACAATGTTAAAAAAAAAAATAATATTTCTATTCGTTAATATAATAAAGTTTTAGATTTCTACAATGTTATATTAATCGTGTTTTGAACATAGTATATATATATATATACGTAAAAAACGATAAACTAATAATGTCCCGAAAAAAGAATTATCCAAAAAAATCAAACAATATTCATGATAAAAAAAAATAATA
This sequence comes from Lycium ferocissimum, assembly GCF_029784015.1. Taxonomy (NCBI): domain Eukaryota; kingdom Viridiplantae; phylum Streptophyta; class Magnoliopsida; order Solanales; family Solanaceae; genus Lycium; species Lycium ferocissimum. The sequence continues at coordinate 31,409,078 of NC_081351.1, read as the reverse complement.
ATGATATTTTACACCTTTATCAATCCATTAATCGGAGCAAATGAAATTATTGTACAACAAAAAATATAGCTATTATTTTTTCTCAAAAGGTTAAAGTAGCCAAACCATACAATTTTCTTTTCTTTTTTATATGAGCTCTAATTAAAAAATATTTAAATTTTTATTCGTCATTTTTATTTGTTATGTTTAAAAATAAATATAATAAAATATTTATATTTTAAAATAAGATAGAATTTAATTACTTTTTCATTTTTATTCTTACTCTAATAAATGTGTGTGATAATGTATATATATATATATATCATATATATATATATATATATATATATATTATAATTCTAATCGACGTTTTCTTAAAAAACCATACAAAAGACAACATGACAAGTAAAATGAGCTAAAAACGAGAATATTTACCAAAAATTAAAAAATAGTATTTCTTCGTTTATATAAAAATCAATTTCTACTTTGTTTCGTTTTATACATGTAAAATTAATTTAATAATTTGATATATTATCCAAATCAAAATTTGATAAAAAAATAATAAGTGTTTTACACCTTTAAATTAATTGAATTAAAATTGATAGTTGGAGATGCAAATACGTATTGATCTCAGAAAAAAGAGATTAAACAAAGATGGAAAAAATATTTTGTTTGTGATTTTGTATTCGTAGATCAATATAATAAATTTTAGATACGGAGCAAAACTACAATTTATATTAATTCAGTTTTGAACATAGTATATATATGTGTGTATATATTATATATTATCACTATCTAAAACGAAATATTTCATACTGATGGCCTGATCGATCAGGATGAATTTATTATATAAATATGCAAGTATACAAACGTAGAGATAAATATATTTGCGAGAAGTTTGAGGAAAGGTTATTGGTGATACCTGAAACAACAACGTTGGAGATGCAAACGTAGGAAGAATAAAAGAGAGAATTAAACAAAGATGGAAAAGGGAATTCATTTTGTTTGTGTTTGTGTTGACTCCAGGATCATGAGAAGCAAACATGGGCAAGGAACTCTATTTAATGTATTTCAGTAGACAGAAATGTTGACTTTAATTGCTTTACAAAACGAATTTTCACACTGATGGCCTGATCGATCAGGATGAATTTATTTAATTGGCTTATGTGTAATTATATTAACAAAATCTCATAAAATTATGCCCGGAAATTATTGTTTCGGATCAGAAGAGAAGTTATCCACTTTCAGATAGTGTGGTCTTTTCTCTTTACTGACGTTTTATGCTTCATATTTTGTGTTGACTCCAGGATCATGAGAAGCAAACATGGGCAAGGAACTCTATTTAATGTATTTTAGTAGACAGAAATGTTGACTTTATAATTGCTTGACAAAACGAATTTTCACACTGACGGCCTGATCGATCAGGATGAATTTATTTAATTGGTTTATGAGTAATTATATTAACAAAATCTCATAAAATTATGCCTGGAATTTATTGTTTCGGATCAGAAGAGAAGTTATCCACTTTCAGATAGTGTGGTCTTTTCTCTTTACTGACGGTACGCCGTATATACTGACGTTTTATGCTTTCATATTTTGGGGAATAAAAATTTGAGATAAGCTTGCGGAGCACATGGAGTGGAAAATAACACATTATTTATGGGGTCGCTTTTTTTATTTTTGTAAATAATAAACGCCCTCTGATAATCATGCCTCCACCATACCAACTGGTTTGGATGTACGTAGTAGCTTTTGCTTAAATCTTATATTTGAAAAACTCATTAAATATGCATAAATATGTAATAGCGAACCCAATAACTATTCACTCTAAAATAGGGGTAAGGTCTCCGTACATTTACCCTTGCCAGACCCACTTTGTACGATTTCATTGGATATGTTATTGTTGTTGTTGTTGAACTCAGTAACTAAGACGAGTTATGAGTTCAGCTGCAAATTCAATACCCATAAACCTCAGATCCTAAAACAAATTATATATTTCAAGTTTAAAATTAAGATAATTACTCAATATAATAAATAAACAAACACTTCTCTAAAATAATCTCCAAATTTAATTTCAAATTTTTTTAACCTAAATCTATAGCCAACGGCTCCTTAAAAGTTGTACGTAGTATATAATAATGGAGTAGTAGGAGTATAATCTAACGCCAATTTATTTTTCTTTTTGGTTTCATTTGTTTGAAATGTCATATTCCAAAGTCCAACTATACCATTTCAAACCCTAATAATATAATTCAATAAAACCCAAAACCCAACCGTCAAAAATTCAAAATTCAAAATCGCGCTCCTCAACACTTCTCCCTTTCCACACCAATCTCCATTATTCCCAACCTTCTCATTTTTCCTTTCAATCCATCAAACACTTTCAAAATTCAAATGGGTGCTAATCACAGCCGTGAAGATCTGGATCTATCCGACTCCGAATCCGAATCTGAATCCGAATACGGGTCGGATTCTCGAACCCGAAAAGAAGAAGAAGATGACTACTACTCAGATGCCAAAACGACACCGTCTTCCATTGATAAACAAAACCCCAAAACCCCATCTTCTTTAGATGATGTTGAAGCTAAGCTCAAAGCCCTAAAACTCAAATATAACACAAATGCAAACAACCCCACAGTTAAAAATGCCGTTAAACTTTACCTACATGTTGGTGGTAACACCGCGAATTCAAAATGGGTCGTATCCGATAAGGTTACGGGTTATTCCTTTGTCAAATCGGGTAGTGACGGGTCGGGTGATGAAAGTGATGAAAATGAGGAGAATGGGTCGGGTTGGTGGGTTTTGAAAATTGGGTCGAAGGTTAAAGCTAAGATTGATGAGAATTTGCAATTGAAAGCGTTTAAGGAACAAAAAAGAGTTGATTTTGTAGCAAATGGGGTTTGGGCTGTGAAGTTTTTTGGTGAGGAAGAGTATAAGTCGTTTATCGATACGTATCAGAACTGTTTGTTTGAGAATACGTATGGGTTTGAAGCGAATGATGAGAATAGAGTTAAGGTTTACGGTAAGGATTTTATGGGTTGGGCGAAACCTGAAAATGCGGATGATTCAATGTGGGAAGATGCACGGGATAGCCCCGTGCCTGAAAATAAGACGCCTTTAAGACTTAACCATGATTTGAGAGAGGAGTTTGAGGAAGCAGCTAAAGGGGGAGCTATACAGAGTTTAGCATTAGGTGCATTGGATAATAGTTTTCTTATAAGCGATTCGGGGATTCAGGTTGTGAGGAATTATACTCATGGGATAAGTGGAAAAGGGGTTTGTGTCAATTTTGATAAAGAAAGGTCTAGTGTAGCTCAGTCTACCCCGAGGAAAGCGTTACTTTTAAGAGCTGAGACTAATATGCTTCTTATGAGTCCGGTGACTGATAAGAAGGCGCATTCTCGGGGTTTACATCAGTTTGATATTGAGACTGGGAAGGTTGTTACCGAGTGGAAGTTTGAGAAAGATGGAACTGATATCTCGATGAGGGATATTACGAATGATAGCAAAGGAGCTCAGATGGATCCATCAGGTTCGACTTTCTTAGGGTTAGATGATAACAGGTTGTGTAGGTGGGATATGCGTGATCGACATGGGATGGTTCAGAATTTAGTCGATGAAAGTACACCTGTGTTGAATTGGACTCAAGGACATCAGTTTTCGAGGGGGACTAATTTTCAGTGCTTTGCTACTACTGGTGATGGATCAATCGTTGTTGGTTCACTTGATGGAAAGATTAGGTTGTACTCGAGCAGTTCGATGAGACAGGCTAAAACTGCTTTTCCAGGGCTTGGTTCTCCTATTACTCATGTGGATGTTACCTATGATGGGAAGTGGATATTAGGGACAACTGATACTTATTTGGTATTGATATGCACCTTGTTTATTGACAAGAACGGAGCTACTAAGACTGGTTTTGCTGGTCGCATGGGGAATAAGATTTCAGCTCCAAGATTGTTGAAGCTAAACCCTCTTGATTCACATATGGCTGGGGCTAACAAGTTCCGTGGTGCTCAATTTTCATGGGTATGAGTTCTCTCTTCTTCTGCCCTTTTCATGTTTATTCATGTAGCATACACTTTTGACTATCATGCCTATTTCTCTTCATACATAATATTTTTGCTTAGTCAATGCCTTATGATGTGTGTTAAAAGCAAAGGACTTGACATTGAGATGTTTGCGAAATATATATCAAGTGTCAATGCCTTCATTTTCTCTCAAATAGTAGTAATATAACTACCATATTTTCTAGGAGGTGTCAACTACTACTGAATGTGATACGGTTTGTAGCTCTAGAGGGAGGACTTCTTTGATGATTTGTATCTTTCTTCACTAATGTAAATTGCAATTGTAGATGCACTACATTTGACTTGGTATGACTTTCCTTAGTTTGCTAAAGCTTCAGTCTCTTTTCTTAATGTATCAAACAACTCTGTATACAGATTTCAGAAATCAGCTTATTTACCTATCTTATCGCTACCATAATAATAGGGTATCCTAGGTCCAAGCTCTGAATCTTAATGCTTAAAGTGACAAACTATATCACAAGAAGTGAGTGGGAGTATAAACTATTCGGTTCACCAGTTTTCGGCTGAGTATTTTTTTTATTATGTTCTGAAATTGATGACTAGTCAGGTTAGACTAAAACAGGGATGAACAGATTGTATCTTCCAACTCATTGCTCTTCTTATGTGTTGGAAACTATAACCGTGTCGTATCTTCCGAATTTGGAATGAAACAATTCACACGCTTACTGAAACAAGAAAAGCAAAATTGAAAAGGAGTACCTTTTATCATATGAAAGTTTACAGCCATGCAGGAGACCTCACTTTACAGCCATGCAGGAGACCTCACTTACAGTGCTGTAAGCACATGCGGTGTCCTTTGCTGTGCTGCTGGAGCTCCTTCAGTATTTTGTCAGCTCATATATATTGCTTCTTTTGTCTTACCCTATGACTGGGTTTGAAGTAAATCCTGCAGGTTTAACTGCTAATATTTGTTGATAAAAATTGCGAATTGTTTTGTAAATTCTGTAGTTCTCCGACGCTTGTTTCTTAAGTCTGAGAAAATTTTCAGGTCACTGAGAATGGGAAGCAGGAACGCCACCTCGTTGCTACTGTTGGGAAGTTTAGCGTGATATGGAATTTTCAACAGGTGAAGGATGGTTCTCATGGGTGTTACCAGAATCAGGTGGGGTTGAAGAGTTGCTACTGTTACAAGATAGTTCCAAGAGACGACTCAATTGTAGAAAGTCGCTTCATGCATGACAAATATGCTGTTTCTGACTCTCCTGAAGCACCGCTGGTGGTAGCAACTCCCATGAAAGTTAGCTCATTCAGCATATCTAGCAGGCGTTTACAAATTTGAAAAAGTTCATAGATGCGACTTATTAGATATATCTGTAGCAGAATTAGTGTCTCTCGCACTAACTAGCTTGAAAAATTGCACATCTGCAACCCATTTCTAGTTCAATGTATTACTCTTATCTGAAGACCTAAAAGACAGTCTTCCAACTTACTTCTAGGTATTCCTGGCGACTTTATTGTTGTTGTAATAACTAATAACTGCTCGGTTTAGATCCATTTTCAATGATTTCAGTTGATTTGCATTTTCCTATATTTCTGTTTTTCTTGAACACATCCCTATAGATATAAAACTGTTAACCTATTTTGCTGTTTAACACATCACTTAGCAAGGCATTCCTTATGCACTTTCCTCGGCTTTGTTACAATTTGACTGCATAGAACCTGTGACTGAGAAGCGAGACAGTTGAACTCCTATCTTAGTTGCAACGCTAAGTAGCCAACATTTGGATATCATTTGCATTATGAACCTTTGTTTATTGCCTCATGACCAGTCAGTGCCCACCAGTTTGATTTGAGAAGATAGAATATCAACTTCCAATTTTTTGCAGTTTCTGTCGAAGTACTGATTCATTTTCATAACCTCTTTAGGATGATGAAAGAAAATATAACGCAATCAAGACTAGATGGAAAAAACTAGAGAAAATGGATGATAGCAGGTAATAAGAAGCTGACTGAATTAAAAAAAGAACTTTTGATGATGGTATATTATACATTGAATGCCTACCAAATAACGAAGCACTCACCCAATCTCATTATTCTTTACAAAAACCAGTTAAAAATAGGAGCCCCCAAATGACGATTAGGCCAAACTTATTCTCCTCCTATAGTGCTATCTATCGAGTGACTGAAGTAACTTAATATTGTACACTTAAAAGAATACTCAGTATGTACATATCGTGAAAGATTACCCTTCTGCTTTATCAACCGAGACAAACAGCCAAAAATTTTGGAGAAATAAAAGTTTTAACAATGACAAGATGTTGTATATGCAGCAATCATTGAGCAGCAGACTTGGCCTGTGCTGCTTTTCTTCTGCCTAGAAACATGAAGATCCTTGGGAAGAAGGACCTCTTCTTTTTCTTTGGAACTTTCACATCTGGTGATGAATCAGCTTCAGTGCTGCTCGCTAGCACTTGTGCTTTTGGACTTGTGCTGTCATGAGATGCAGCTGCCTCTGGTGCACTTCCAGGGATCTTTGATTCTTTACTCTCCTCAACGCTCATTCTAGGTGGAATAGCTCCACCAGCTTTCCGTCTTTGCTCGTGCTCCTCTCTCCATTTCCTCAGCTCTTGCTCTACAGCCAATTTCCCTCCCTTGGCTTTCTCGGCTTTTCCCAATGCAACTTGTAGAGCTTCTTTTCTTTCTGTTATCTCGCGATAAACCTCCTCCAGCCTGTTTAGGCTTCTCAGCTCTGACTCCTTGGCTACATCTATTTGGGTATGAGCATCAGCGATCTTCTTGTTAGCTTGCTCCTCTGCCTCATGCGCTTGCTTGCTGAGCTCATAATACTCCTCCAATGAAAGTGTTACTCCAGGTGGGGTCTCCTCGTCTTTTTCTCTTTGAGCTGATTCACTTTCCTCCAGAGCAGTGATAGCTGCTAATGCCAACTTCTCTGCAGCTTTCGCAGCTTCGATCTCCTTCTTAGCTGCAAGTAGTCTACTTTCCACGGTACTTGCTCCAGCCTTTGCTAAATCAGCTTCTTCCTTTGCCTTCTTCAGATCTTCATGTGCAATTTCAGCAAGTGATTTTGCACGATCAGCTTCTTGGGATGCCTCTTGGAGTTGCTTGGGAAGCTCTACCATCTTCTCTCTTGCTTCTTTTTCCTTCTTCTGTGCAAGATCAATCTCTGACTTTGTCCTGCTCAACTCAGCTTCAAGAGATGCAGCAGCAATAGATGCCGTTTCTTCTCTCTGTTGGATCACGGCTAGTTCTGACTTTTCCTTTTCCAATTCTGCCTTCAATGAAGCTGCTGCCACCTTCAAGAAATTTACTTCAGTTGTAGCCTTCTCGATGTTGAGTTTCACTTCTTCTAGTTCTTTCTTAGCTGTGGCCACTGCTGATTGTATCTCATCGTGAGTTCTTTTCTCCGGCTCTGTCAGGTTTCCTTCTTCATTCAACTTTGATTCCATGTAAGCAGCCAACTCAGCTTTGAGATCCTGTAGCAAGGCTGAAGCAGTATCGAGTTTCCCTCTGAGATCCTTTGCAGAGAGAATTTGCTGGTTTAGTCTGTCGAGTTCCTCTTCTGCTTGCTTCAGTTCTTTCTCCCAGTTTAAAGCATCTTGCTCTCCTGCCATAGCTGCGGCGATTCTGTGTTCCTCGGCCTCCAAATGTACAGCATGAGCAGCCTCTAAAGATTCCTTTGCAGTGATGAGCTCAATAGTTAAATTCTCCAAGGTTTTCTCAACTTCTTTTGAGGCAGAGACTGCTTCCTCTGCTCTTTGCACCGCACCATCTTTATCAGACACCAATAAAGCGTAATCTTTTCGAAGATCTTCTAACTCAGATTTTACGGTTTTTAGCTCAGAAACTGCAGCTGCATGCCTAGCCCTAGCAACTTCAAGCTGTGCTTTCGCTGCAATACTTAGATCATTGCCGATCCCTTGCTCCATCTCCTCCACCCGGAGCTTGGCAAGCTCTGAATCCTGTTTTGCTTGTTGCTCTTCTTTTTGTGCTCTTTCCAGGTTCAGCTTCAATTCTTCTATAAGTCTCTTAGTGCTATCTAGTTCCTTTAAAACTAGCACTTTTGCATCTTCAGCAGCCTGCGACTGTTTTTTATAAAATGGAATCTCCTCCTGCACTTTTGCTAGTTCTTGTTCAACAAGTTGCCGTCTCTGCATTAGCCAGGAGAACAAAATTTTTAATAGTCAGGGATTAGAACATAAAATTGTGAGATTAATGTGGGATTTAGACCCACTCAAACACCTAAAAGAAACAGGGTACATGCCCAAAGACTAATGTTCTTTGCAGATGCAGCAATAAAGTGGTTATGAAATCTCTGACAGGAAAGCGGCTATCAGAAAAAAAACAAAAAATCAAGAAGTGTATATTACCTCTACAGTCTGTACGCGATGAGCCTTCCAGTCAACGATCCCTCCAAACTTGGAAACTGCCTGCTTCACAGATTCAATTGGCGCAGCTGTGTCAATGTGGCCTTTGTTTATGTCAGATTTTTTAGGATGCTTCAGACTAGCAGTGGGTACTGAGGTCCTTGCTGTGAAAGTGGAAGACTTAGCTAGCGGGCGACCAATGTTATCTGGTGTCAGTATGTGATTGTTATTTTCTGGTTTCCTCGTCACTTGAGGGGATAAAGGAGAAGACTCGTCCGCATCAATAGGAGAATTATTTGGCTGATGAAGCGGTGAAGCATTTTTTGGTTCTACTTCCGGATGATTAGATTGAACATGTTCAGAAGGTTCCTTTTCTACTTCTGATTGATTAGATTGAACATGTTGAGAAGATTCCTTTTTGTTTTCCTCTTTTAAGGGCGATGTGTCTGAATTCCCGGTTAATATTGTTGGTCCATCAGAGGAATCATTTCGCTGGTTGTTAACCTTACCATTAGCACTGATGTCCAATGCTGGCTCAAAGATTTCACTTGGTTTTGCATCCAATATGGATTCTGAGAGAGCTGTCGTACTACTATCTGCAGAAGAGTCCGGTTTCAGATCATGTACTAATCGAGGTGAGGCTTCCGGCTCAACCATAGGTGTAACAGAAGCCATTTGAGAAGTTCCAGTTGCAGAAATGTCACTCACTCCATCCGATTTAATAGGAGCGGCCGAAGTTAAATTTCCTCCAGAAGGAGCCTGACTTTCTTGCAGAGATGAGCTCTGAGGAGCCTCTTTTAAATGTTCTGAAGCCTTTTCCTGAATTTTGGAGTTCTCTTTTTCACTGGTATTTTGGCCGGTTTGAGCTGCACTATGTGATTGATCATCATTTTGAGAGGAAACCGTTGGTTCATGGGACGATACTGTAGGAGCATTTTCCTTCATATCTTTAGCATCTCCCATTTCTTAATTAAGAACTGAAGTTAACAAAGTCGGGACCTAGATATCAATCACAGAATAAGTTAGGAGACGTAGACCTGCCATAATTTTAACAGATATGCAAAATATAATGTCTGTGGTAAATGTGACCATTTTCTCAATTGAGGAATATGGTAAAATCAGTATTTTTAAGAATGAAAAGCGCAACAAAAGAAACAAACTGAACAGGGCTTCACGTAAAAGCGAGAAGCAAGGCACATGTCTCTTTGAAGTAAAGCGCACAATTTACACAATACAAAACGAAAAAAGTTTCAGCATTTAATTTCATATTTTGTTTAAACTGGTAATGTCATTTAATTTCATATTAAATGCTTTAGTAATTGTACAAAGAGAATAGAAGAGACTCGAGAAAGCAAAAGAGAAGCTCAGCATTAGGAGTGGTAAAAGAAGAGGACCCGTATACCGAAAGAAGAAGAAAGGATCATAGTTTGAAGAAATAAGTAAATCAAAGATGCAGAAAAATAGAACTAGTTGAAGAAGAGGCGTTACAAACCGAGAAATAGAAAAATAAGACGATTACAAAGAATATGCTGAAGCATATGTGGAGAGAAGTCTGGAAAACAAATATCTGGAGGCCCTATTAAGTTCCTCCTCTTCTTTTTCATTTCATATTTTAGAGTCAGATACAAAGTATTGACGCTTCTTGTTAGATCATTTAGCATCTTATTATTTGAAGTTCATCACTACACCCATGAGACAAGAATCCTTCTATTGGCACTGCTCTGTTTCTTTAAGCAGCAAATCAATGACTTTATAATAAAACTGATAGCAAGAAGATAAGATAAGTCTACCTAATTAAAAATATAAAAGCAGCTCGAACTGTTCCCTTTTTACGTGCAGAAATCATAAGGAAGCTTCATCCTCCAACTAGCTTAGGCAAGTGCATACCATGAAAGTTTAGAAAGTGCAACAAATTGTGTCAAATTTGAAGTTGAAACAAGTTGTTTGAGCCCTGAACTAAAATCACATTGATCATGTGTAGATTCTACAGCATGTTATCAGTTGATAGTCAGATATCTATTTTGTTTTAGAAAAATTTGATAGTCAGATATCAGGTTAATGAGAACAATTGTTTAGAACATATGCATTGTGTTAGTATAAGAACCGTGCTTTAAAACTGAGGACTTATAAATTAATCATAGAATCTGAAATATCTTCAATTAAACCATCACGTTGGGCCATGATTGATCAAGCTAAATAAACTTCCATCTTAAAAAAACAGTAGTGCGGGTGGAATTAGACATTTTACTTGAAGCTTAAATACCACAAATTTCAATAAACGAAGCAACAATAGATAACCAAATATTTAAACATAAAATTCATGTTTGGCTATTATAGGGCTGATTAAGCATCCTATGACGTGTTGCTATATGGCAGACTTACCCAAAATCTGTCAAATAGGCCAAAACCAGCAGACTCTTGAAACTAAATCTATCAATCATTCTATCAGATATTCTTCAATCTCAGCTAGTTAGAGTCAGCTATATGACCCTCTAGAGCCGGCCCAGCAAGTTTCTCTGTCGGCGTATCCCAACAAATCCAATATCCAGAGGAATCATTAAGATAGATTATCTTTACGACTACCTCCACCGTCCTCCTATAACCAAACTTGCTATCCTTTCAAATTAAATACATTTATTCTTAAAAGAAAAGGACTATCCAATTTTCAAATAGCTTCAAATTTGATTAACCTTTATAGAAAAAATACAACTTTTATTGGGATAAAATGACAACTTGCAAGTTTTATACCTTCAAAACTCAAAAGCAGAATAAAGAATCACCAAACAGAAATATTACTAAATGCCCATACACATAAATCTCCCAAATCCATTAAACAAGAAAACAATCTGAAACTCAAATTTATCAGCTAAACACATTCTTCATATAATAGAAGCTTAAAAAAAAAAAACTTCAGAATCTCCTCTTAGGCTTCATTTACATCTAATCCTTTATGGTATATACAAAGATTGCTCCTTTATTACAAAATACATCATATGAGAAAACAAATGCCCTTAATATAAAAATTGAAGCTCATCTTATGCTTCATTTACATCTACTCCTTTCTGGGGTATCCAAAGATTGCTCCTTTATTACAAAATACATCATATGAGAAAACAAATGCCCTTAATATAACAATTAAATCCCATCTTAGGCTTCATTTACATCTAATCCTTTCTGGGGTATCCAAAGATTGCTGCTTTATTACCAAATACATCATATGACAAAACAAAAATGCCCATAATATAACAATTAATCACAAAACATAATCACATCTTAATGACATATTAGCAGATAAAACTCATCAATGTTAGCAAATTAAAAACCATCCAAAAGAAGGGCAAAAAACTCAAAAAAAGAAGAAAAAAAAAAAATAGAAAGAGAGGAACATTACCAAGAATCACCAAGAGAGTAGTCAAAAATCAAAGGACAGTACAAAATGATGATAAAATCTATTTCTCTTGTTATTTCTTTCTCAATGTATCTTTCTGTAGGTATTCTCTTGAAAAGAGAAATAAAACAAAAAGATACACAAAAATATAGGGGTCACAAAATTCACTGAAAAACAAAAAGGAAAAAAAAAGGGAGAAGTGTTCCTTAAAAAGGAATAATATAAAAATAGATAAGAGTTAGAAGAGGAGGTTACTGTAACACGTGGGTGGAGCCTGTCCCTCTTGTGTTTTTTTTCCCGTTAAGAAAAAAAAAAATATTTTTCCTAAAAAAAGAATTTTCTCAAATTTATATTCAAATTCAAATTTCTTTCCTCTTTTATTATTTTTGGTTGGTAGTTTCACATTTTTAGAGATAAGAATTAAATGAGAGAAGAAGACGGTGTACGAAACCTTGCACCTAATGATGTAATGTTTTTTCTTTTCAACCTAATGATGTAATGTGAAATTACTGCCATTAAGTTACAACTACTAAATTAGATATTGGTAATAAATAAGCTAACAATGGAGTAGTAACTATTTTAGGAAAAGAAAAATTATGGTATAGAAATTAAAGGAGGAAAAAGAGATTGGTGTAAAGTACAATTAGGACCAACTAAATCATACCTTCAACCTTATATCATCTGTAAAGGATCTGGAGATGAATTTACTATAGATAAGTTAATAATTAATTATTGCCAAAAAGATATGTGGTTTGAAAAAGAGAAGAGAAGTTGGTGTAACGTAAAATGAAAACTACTAAGTAGGTTACAACTTTAATCTTCTGTGGCTGTATTAAACAAAGCTGATTTCTAAAAGGTCAATTAATTATACTTGTTATCTTAGAAAGTTACTTTTTTTGTTAAAAAAATTGGAATAAAAAAGAAGAATAACTTTATGAGATAATAAGTAGTATTAGTTGATTGATTAAATTCGGCAAAATGGTATATTTATTTTATAATTGAATGTATATTTACTTGCTTATTTTGTAACAAGAGTATATATATATCGAACTTTTATGTGAGAGGTATATCTGCTCTAAATCGCAAAGTTGAGGGATATATTTTGCACCTTTGCCCTATAAATAAAGTAATTATTAATTACTAATAATCTTATGTAAAGAGAAATTGTGGTTTAGAAGGGAGGAAAAAGGTGTAAGTGTTTATTGACCATTAAAGGAATCTGCGTCTCTCAACTAACCTTCTAAACTCAGCTTCCGTTATTCTCTCTCCCTTCATTATTTCTCTCTCTTGTCTCCCAACTATATTAACGTTTGCATTTATGTAACGTTAGTTTGGCTAGACACATATGAAATTTGAGAAAGAATGTTGTTTTTTTTAAAAAGTTTGTGATTTTTAAACATGACCTGAGATTTCATGGCTATAAAACGTGTGACTAAGAGTTAAATGAGGATACTGCAATCAAATTGTGATGCTATTATTTTTTTTAAAATTATATTTAATTATTTTATAGGAACTATTTCTCCAGTCTCTTTTATCTATCACTTTAACTAAAAAAAATATTTCAACTTGAATTACTTATTAGTTTAGAAAATAAGAACTTTTTTGGTCATTTCACCTTACTATTCCAACATCAATAAAATTATTGATTACTCATTAAGGAAGGGCGATAGGAATTTAAAGATCTTGAAATTTTAGTCAATACGACGTTATTACCTACACATGCTTGCAGATTTTCACTCAAAAACAGGTGTATCTGCAAGTTTCAAAAACTAAATACTTTACTCAAAGGTGGAAAGTTTGCTTCATCACTTGGACATCAGATTAAACTTAATTTGTCTAGGGCTGACATGGCATAGCCACCTGTGCATGTCTGTCAATGTAGCATGCTATTAGCGGGGCGGATCTAGGATTTATAGTTTATGATTTCTTACAATGACCTCAAGTTAATGTAAAGTTAATTATATATTTATAAATATTTAGTGAATGTCTGAATAAAAGTTATTGAGTTCCTGTGAACCCGTAGAATATATGTTAAATCCTCCACTTCTTAGTAGAATGTTACGTGACTTCTCATGGGACCTTCGATTGTCTATTTCATTTAGTAAACATTAGTTTAGTCATTTTGGCTGAGAAAAAACATAAACTAAATGACCATTTGAAAAATGAACTCGAACAAATATGAAAGGAATATATTTAGCCATTTTTCAGTGGCATATCCCATGAGCTTTGGGTTCATCTGAAGTTTTGAACTTATAGATTTTGGCTTAGGCAATGCATATGTGTTAATAAAATTATTAAGTACGTACAAATGATAGATACCCAATCCAATAAATTTAGTGGTTGTAGACTTACGAATGTACCCAAAGATTCAAATCATATATCTGTCTCTACATTAATCATGCATGTCTATCTATACACATAAATAAATTAAGTCAATAAGGCCATCCATATAATTTTTCTTGTGTAAAAAGACTAGTATGATGGGTGAAAAAGTTTTAAAGGAAAAACGAAAGAGCATATACATAAACAAAAGGGAAACTAAAAATAGTTAGAAGAACCCAATTCAAGAAGTTAAGTCAATCTTCTAGGATCAGTAATATTAATCCTCCAATGTTCATCTTTTAATCCCAAATCTTCTGCCTTCTTTCTACTCCAATATAACTCTGTTTTCCTCTGACTTGTCAACCCACAAAATTTCTGTAACTTCTCGTCCATGGCATCATGTAATTTCCACCATGTCTTATGTGCGACATCACTAGCATAAACACGTAAATAACCAACGTCCCAATTACAATCATAGTCCCTGTAACATACCCATGGCTTTAACCCGAGATAATGTATCGCATACAGTTGTGGAGGATCTGCTTTGAATAATTGGTTCTTAGCACTAACCTCATTCAAATTTTCGAAATTCTTAAAATAGTTTACTCTTCTAGGCAACCTATGCCACCACACAAATATTTCATTAAGAAAACCTTGGTCACCTCCGTTATATGAAATAATGTCTTTTGTACTTTGCATGAAGATGTTGAAGGTGCAATTTGATGGCTCGATCACCATTACTCCAGAATTGAAGATTGATCCAGCATTCCCTGTAACATTGAAAAACCATTTACTCATTTAGTATATCAACAGTCTGATATATACTTCCTCTGATTCGATTGTGTTTTCTACTTCCCTATATTTCAAAAAGAACGTCACTTTTTATAGTTAATAAGCTTTTTATTTTAACATTGTTTACCCTTAATAACACCCTGAAGGCATGACATGAATGAAACTGCCAGATTCAAAAGGTATATTCAGTAGTCTACTATTATATATACTTTTAGTTTTAAAACTCAAAATTCAAAATTCACTTTTATATTATATCTTAAATTTCAAAGACATATTTGAAGTAAAAGTTATATGTTTCGTATCAAACTAATAGCTAGTTTGGCCAAGCTTTTAGATAGTCAAAAGTGTCTTTTTTTTTTAAATGCTTATTTTAGACAGTTTAGGCGTTTGATCACGTTTTTTCAGAAAGAAAAAGGTCTTTTTTTTTTTTTTTAAATGCTTATTTTAGAGAGTTTAGGCGTTTGGTCATTTAAGCGGTTATTTTTCAAACATTTTTCAGAAAAAAAAAAAAAAAAAAAAAACAGCTTCTCCTCAAAAGCATTTTTTGATGCTTGGTCAAACACAAATTACTGCTCTAATATTAACAAAAATGCTTTTTAAATTGATTAGTTAACTACAAATTGCTATTCTAGAAAAATAATTTTCAAAATACCTTACTTTTGCAAAAAAAAATATTTTTCAGAATAAGCAGATTTTGTAAATTTGACCAAACGGCTGTAAGACACATATTTACACACATATGTATTCCTAGAAAAAAAAGTGCTATACTAAATTACCTGTAGCTGACAATTGAGGAAAATGGAAAAGAAGGTCGATGTTACGAAGAACGATGATATCAGCGTCAATGAAGATGATTTTGTCATAGTCAGTGATTTGCCATAACCTGAACTTGCTATAATTGTATTCATTGTACGAGTTTTTCTCAGCTCTAGTGTTTCTTATCCTCTTTATGAACCGAAGTTTCCACCCGGCTTTGATAAGAGCGTCGCGTTTGGGTTCGGAGATTTTTTCATCAAGGAGAAGGATAAGGTCACGTTTGGTTCCAGTTCGAAGAAGACTCTGAGCTAGTGTTATTGCACCACATACATATATTCCAGATGAATGAAGAATTGTGGCGTAAGCTTCTCTACTTCTTAACTTCGTGCTGACCTCGTTGATTTCTGAAATGATAAATGTTTGTCAAACATTTTATATAAGTCCTCAATTTCACTTGATGTGACGGAGTTTAAGATATGTAAGAAAGTTTCTCATAAATAAACTAAATATACGCATACTATCAATAGTAATTGAGTAGTAGTCAGAGTTTCACATATCTTTTTATTTTTTGTCTATTTTTAAAAGTTTGATCTTTTATATCAATTGGATCCAAACACGTTAAGCAATTAAGGGTAAAAATGGGAAGCTAATTTTTAAATAGTTTCAAACTAGAGAAACGTATGAGTCTTTTTCAATAGAAATGAGAAAGCAGACAAGTAGTCAACTTAATTACTACTAAGAAACTACGACTGAAGAATAAACATGGAATAAAATTATCAGTTGCCCCATGTGATAACGATTTGGTTCAGTGACACACTGATACTATATGTTTTTATATTAATAAGTGATGTTTAACAAAGGACAATTTTGGTGGTTAATTAGTTATTTATAGATAGATCCACCTTTGCCATTAGAAAGAAAACAGAGAAAAATCACTTTGGATCTTATGTTCAAAGTATTTTTTTCTTTTATATAGATTGAAGTTTCTAGTATATGATGAGAGGAGTTGATATGGTTTTTTGCTAAAACGAAGAACGTTTTAAAAAGCAGAAAATTGCGGTAATAAATGTATTTACAGTTGATAAGGTGATAAGTTGAAGAGAGAAAAGGAGTGGGTTGTTGATCATATTGTATTGTATCAACAAAAAGTATAAATCTATTTCATTCATGTGTATTTCATAACAGGCCTTCGCTCTTTTGTAGTTTCTACACACAAGTACCCCATTTGTTTTTCCAAAAAGGACCGTATCCTTTGGTACTTACAAGCAAATAATGCCTTCACTGAAACATCTGACACTAAATTACCAACTTGTAATCAAGTTCCCACCAATAATTATTTATATCTCAATCAATTAGGCTATAACAAAAAAAACTGCTAACAAATTTAGTTTCCAACAATATTAGGTCGATTCCACTCCGATCTGTCAACAACATTTAAGAATAAAATTTTTAACTTCATCTGTACACCGACAGTTATATATCTGACCCCCACTTGGCGCTTTCTTTTATTTTTGAGAATGTATTGTTGATACTACCAACTGTATTATTTGCTAGCAATATATAATCATGTTCTAATTAGTGTCACAAAAATAAAGAAAAGAAGAAATGCAAGTATAATTAAGCAATAAAAATTTTGAAACTGTAACATACCTTTTTCCCTGAGGGACAAAGCCAATTTGCAAGAACCAATTGGCAATGAAACTTTTTGTTCTAACTTAGCCATATTTGGCTCATAATACCACCAATCTCCTTCCCTTCTCTTTAATTCTTTACATCTGAAAATCTCCATCATAGGCCTACACTTACTCAAAAAGATCAATTTCATCTTTCCATTCTTACCCTTTTTTCTCTTCACAGCCAAATTTGCAGCCACAAGATGAACTTGTAGTCTAAGAACATCTCTTCTCCAGCCTTCTTGTGGATAATTGCATGGTAATTTCACTACTATTATGTCCATGTAACTATAGCTATAGAAAGGTGGCATTGGTATCTCTGGACATGTTTGTCGATCATCCATCTCTTCTAATTCCTCATATACCTGTCCTGGAAATAAAGGTGGCAAAATCAATTCATCTTTTAGTAACTCGTCTAACCCGTTCAAGTCTAAAGGGAGGGATTATGACTAACTTGTTAGCTTGAATCAATAGGTTTGAAGTCGAAATGACCAATCAAAATATTGGGCCAAAACAAATCAAATATTGTGATACAACATGTCAAAATGCAACATCCCAAATTAAACATCAAAATTGAAGATATGAATGATGTAACTCTGGAAGACCTTAAGCTAATAATTCAAGAAAATACATTAACTTTCACCTTTTTTTTTTGCAAAAATTAAAATAAAAAAGGAAGGGACATCGGATTATATTGGGCAAGTCCGATTATGACCTGTTATTTGACCCAACATAATCCATTTTGACGTAATCAAACTTTAGATGAGTAATTGAATTATTACCCCTTTACTGATTTGATCAGTTTAAGTTTGACCCAATTCGCCCATTTGCCACATACTTTACCTGGAAACAAGTCATTCCATTCCAACAACTCTGAAACCTTCTGGAATTGTACTGTTATTATCTGCCCATGGACTCTCCATTCACTAACATGTTCCCCTTCCATATTCACCATTCCTATCTTCATTCCTCTCCCCATTATTTCATTCACAAAACTTGGCTTTTTGTGTTTCACCATTTTCTTCAATATTGCCTTTGTCTCATTCCCAATTGATTCTTCTAATAATGCGTTCATCTTTATACCTGCAGCTTCCACCTTCACAATACAAGAAAATACTTCAAGGCTATTTTTCTCTTTTCAAAAAGATAAACTTGTTTTACTATCATACCATCGCTAATTTCCTATGGAATTTAGCTCGTTGATAACTTTTTCTACGGATTTTTCATCAGAAATCCCTTATGAACTAGCCAAATTCCAACAAGACGTCCGTCAAATATTAGCGATTTTACCTTTTTGAACTGAAAAAAAAAAAAGGTCACTTACCTTGTGATGACATTGGCACAGTGTGCATTTAATAGGAGATGTTGAATATTCGTGATAAACAGAAGATAATTGCCAGTGAAGAAGGGCAGCATAAGCAACTAAAAAACAGACCAAGAAAACTAAGTTGATTTTGATTATCAAAGCCTTTGAAGGAAGGGACTTCATAATCAACGTTTCCAGAAACCAAAATGCTACTAGTTCAATAGGAATACTCTACAACAGGATTTAATAGCTCATAATAGTGACCGAGTTAGATTTTCACTAAGGAGAGTTAAATCGTTAAAATATAAAAAAAATCATACGAAGAATTTTTATAACATATAACATATTAAAAAATTACGAGTGTCAGCACTACTCATAATTAATTAATTATGAATCTTAAATTATTATTCTTAAAAATAAAATAGGTTACACAAAAGTTAAAATATACTGAGCGTAAAGAATGCATTCTCTGACTAATAATTGTAGCAAACCGAGACAATAATTAATTTGGGTGATTAGCATACTTGGCAGCAATATAAGGGTCGGATCAAAAGAAGGATCTTTTAATACTGTTTACCGTACGCGTTCTGTCTCTTGAAAAAAGAAAAGAAGTTGTATTTAATTATGGAGTGATTATAACAGGCAAAAAGTGTCACGTGCTGAGCTCTTATGTCTATGACAGATCCGCCGACGTTGAAGCTGTAACGCATGCATTTCAGTAGCGAGATTATCTCGACACTTCTTTTGTTTACCTTCTTTAATCTGTACTCCCTCCGTTTTATAAGTGTCACCTTAATAAAAAATACGTATATTAAAAAATTAATAATATAAAATTTATTAAATTACCTTATATAATGAAAATAAATTATTTTTTCTCCTGATTAGCGCATGCACAAGTAGTGAACCTTTTAATATTAAGAATTTAATAATACCAAGTTACTATGTAGCTTTTTCATCATCATTTAGATATTAATTTAACTTGTCTTTTTATCTAAGGGTAAAATTGAAAAAATCTAGCCAATTTATATCTTGATTTCCTAAGATGACACTTATTATGAGATATTTTTTTTAATTAAGGTGATACTTTTGTAATTAAAGTGACACGGGAAATATAATTTCTTTTACATTATTTAAAAAGATAGTAATTACTTAGTCATTAATTCATAAAAATAAGCTTAGTAACCAAAGGAATACGACAAATACACATTAATTGATTAGAAATTGTATAACTTAAATCCATATTATTGATGTGAGATATTTTATGAGTTTTGTCCTTATGTGTATGGATACATCAAGGGAAAACATTTAAGTACAAATGTATGACCAGCAATGATTGTGGCGATGTCTAATATATTCATCCGCCTTTGATCAGAGGTCTCAAATTCGAATCTTAAATGTGAAAAAAAATTTAATTGATTGTTTTTCTGCTTAATAGACCTTAAGTGGCTCGAATACAAATTAGTCGGGGCCAGTACAAATTGAGACACATAGGACTGGATTTTTCCAGCCAAACGCAGACCCATTAGGACAATTATTCCCACTTTTCGGATTTCTTCTGCATTTTCTTTTCGAGATAAAAATTAGGTCACGCAGAAAATAAGTCCATGAACTAGGATAAAAAATGTCCTTCCAAAATCATATGGGCGAAATTGGAAAAAGAATCACAAGGGCAAATAGGGGGCCATTCGCACGAATGCTCCTGTCTCGGGGTGGTCTTTAATTTTTGTCCCTCAAATAGCTGGTATTTAATTTTTGTCCTTCGACACTTTTAAGTAACAAAAAAGTGGTTGAAAATACCCCTGAAATCCAAAAAAAAAAAAATCGGCCTACCCTTATCTATGACCTAATTTCACAATTACATAGAAATTTTGTCTTGTCCGTCATAAGTTTTGTAGGAATTAAGTTATCTGACATAACTTCATTTCTACAAAACTTATGCCGGACGGGCCAAAGTTTCTATAAACTTATGCCGAACAAATGAGTTACTATACAACTTATGTTGGATAACTTCATTTCTATAAAACTTATGCCGGACAAGGCAAAATTTCTATGTAAAATCTCTGATTTCCTAGACCAGTGAATAAGAATACTTTAATCCACAAATTTTAATTAAATAAGAAGCAGAGATAAAAATTAAAGACCAGTCCGTATGAAGGCAATCTGCGCAAAAAATTGGCAAATAGGTGACTCAATATCTGAGCTTGAGCAGTAGTCCAGTTAAATTATGAATAGTCCAAATTGCATCAACCTCTGATACTTTGATTAAAACTTGATGAAGGCCCAATTAATGAAAACTAAAGTATTATGGCCCAATAAATCCTAGGTTCTTATGGCCCAGTAAATCTAGGTCCGAATTCATTTAAAAATAGAGTATTTTGACTCTTGTACTTAGAACTTTGCCACATGAAGTTGAACAAAAAGAGTAATAAGTTTTGTATTTTCTTTAAGAAAAAAAGACCATTCACCTAGTGCCAAATTAAGATAAAATTGACCAAGGAAGTGGGTAAAAGAAGTGAAATTTAAATTTTCACAATTATTTTTATATTAGGGGACCCCATGTCTATGGATCCAACATAAGAAAAAAACTAAAAATATTGAACATGCACAAGTTTTATCCCTTTGTGAATTTAAATAGGTTGAACTCATGGGGAGACACCTAAAGTTGATACGATTTTTCACTTAGATATCTAAACTTAGTGGTGTTCATATTGAACATTTATATTATTAAAATTTATTCCAATTAGACACTTTTTGCTGATTTTAAAATATATAGCCGACCACATCTCAGATTTTGCATTGGAAGCTTCTATAATATACTGTGTTACCTGAATTGTAATGTATTTACTATTTAAACAATTTGTTAGCACTTGTTAGGTGCACCTAAAATTAGTTTGCTCAACTAATAATACTCATTTTGTTTTTCAACTCTATCACTATCGCATAACAATTCTTGGCCTTCACCCCAATCATTTGGCTAATTTACCTTTTCTTCTATCCAACATCAAAGATCATAACGTAACTTTTAATTTCTTCTAACATTGAAAGTAATATATCAAACAACTAAATCTTTTAGCTAACGCAAAATTCACCGTTCCAGGAAAAAACAAAAATCAGAGCAAGCAAATAAATGATTCTGTTTTGGAGACATATAAACTTGGACGGAATGAGGTATTTCTAAGTTGGAAAATAAATACCGGTAATTAACGTGATGGAATCCATATAGCATATGAAGAAATAATAACATTACCATACCATTTCTATTTACCAAAATGTACATAGAGGAGGAAATAAGAAAGGGACATATATAATAGCTACTTCTCTCATGTTCCAAAAATAATGGAGTACAACCATCCTCTATACACAACGATAAATAAATAATAAAATTTGAAGGCCATGTTGATAAAATTCTCTGAGCAAAAACACTAGTGCTATATATACGCGACAAAGGTTCAAGGTAAAAAAGGAAATTAAAAGGGAAAACAAGGAAATAAGGGAAAGAGATCAAGTAAATTTTCTAGGATCAGTAGCATTAATCCTCCAATGTTCATCTTTAAATCCCTTTTTTCCAGCCAACTTCCTATCCCATTCTAGTTCAATTTTCCTCCGCTTTGTCAACCCACAAAATTTCTGCAAGGTCTCATCCATGGAGTCATGAAGCCTCCACCATGTCTTGTGCGCAAGATCACTAGCATAAACACGTTGATCTCCTACGTTCCAGTTACAATCGTAGTCTCTGTAACACACCCACGGCTTTAACCCTAGATAATGTATCGCGTATACTTTTGGAGGATCTGCCCCGAATAGTTGGTTCTTAAGACTGACCTCATTCGAATTATTTGACCAAAAGTTCTTCAAAAAATTAACCCTTCGAGGCAACCTATGCCACCATACAAACACTTCATTAAGGAAACCTTGGTCGCCTCCATTATATGAAACAATCTCTTTTGTACGTTGCATGAACATTTTGAAGGTGCAATTTGATGGCTCGATCACCATTATTCCGGAATTGAAGATTGACGCAGAGTTACCTATAGATGACGGATTCAAAATTTAAATACTAATGAATGGACAATTCGGTATATGCGTATATATATCTAAAAGTTCCTTCAAAATTAAATCAGGAAAATGACTTTGAGGATGGTATAGAGATAGCAAGTTCTATATAAGTACTACCATGCCATGCTGATTGTCTCTTCTCCATCCCCAACATCCCACCCAAGATGCCTTCACCCGATCCACCCCAAATTAAATCTGTACCTCCACCGGCTAACACACTCATGACTTCTGTAGTACTTGCCTATATTATAAGTAAATGAAAATATTTTCTGCTTACTTACAAACAGTAGAAATAAGTAAGAAAATTACTTATTTTCTAGGACAATTCCGTGCAAAATGTTTTCCTTCCTTCCAAACACACCTAAGAGTGAAATAGGAATATTGGAACTAATAATTCTTTTCAAAAATAAACAAAAAAGGAAAGTAAGGCACATAAATTGAAATACTCGACACAGTACGTAGGTGTTACCTGTAGCTGTCATCTGAGGAAAATGGAAAAGAATATCGATGTTGCGAAGAACGATAATGTCCGCATCAATAAAGATGATCTTTTCATAGTTAGTGAGCTGCCATAACCTGAACTTGCTATAATTGTATTCATTGTACGTATTTTTCTCAGCTTTAGGATTTCTTATCCTCTTTATGAACCGGAGTTTCCAGCCAGCTCTAATTAGGGCATCTTGTTTCGGTTCAGAAATACTGTTATCTAGAAGAAGAATAAGGTCCCGTTTGGTTCCGGTTCGAAGAAGACTCTGAGCTAGTGTTATTGCACCACAAACGTATGTTTCTGAGGAATGAAGAACTGTGGCGTAGGCTTCTCTTCGTGCTATTTTTGTGCTGCTTTCGATGTTGGATATATCATAGACTTCGTTGATTTCTGTAATCAAATGTTTGCCAAACATGTTATAAAATTAAAAGTTGGGAGTGAAAATATCAAAAAAGCATGCAAAACAAATACATTAACAGTATACGAATCTACTGAAAGTATAAAGAATTTTATTTAAAAATGTATTTACTATTTGTAGCAGGTAACCTTCCTTATTTTACTAATACTAAAATCCAGGTACATAGGTAATATATAAACATGTGGATTGGGTAGAACCCAATAATTTTAGTCTAACTTTTTTATCTCTTAAAAATATCACTTAATATTTAAAAAAATTAAATTCAAAACTCAATTACTAACACTTGAAAATCATGTTCGAGAATCCAGAACCCATAAGGTTCACATCCTTATTTCGCCTCTGAGTCCAAATCCACTCATTATGAATTGTCTGATAGTGAAAACATTATGCAATAAAGAAGTTAACTCATAGTACTATATATTGAATGCAATTATATGAAAACGAGTTGTATAATAACACTTCATATTTTTCAATCGGTACTTATAGTTGAAAAAAGAGCAATAGATGTAATATTGGAGGTTAGTGAAGTAACAGAAAGCTCCAGCATGTGAACTTAGATATTTTAGTTTGCATCTTATGTTCAATTAATTTATATTATTAGCTTCTTGATTAATTGAAGGGAGCAAAGCTGGTGGCTAGCTCTTATTTTCGTTGACTTTCTAGTTTCTATGAAGAAAAAAGTATAATTGATATCATTTTCGTGCAATTTTCATGACACGCCTTTGCCTATTTTGTATCTCTATTCTACATGCAAAACTGTAAGTAGACACAATTGATGTCTCAAAATCTACCAAACATTTTACTGACTAACAGGATAATGCTTTTCTTCCTCTCTTTGCCACCAAACTCTCAAATCAACCTTCAGTGTAAGAAATATTTTACATTATCACATTATTCAAAAAATATTTATAGGTAAGTCTCCTTAAATTTTAATTTTGAAAGTACGACAGGCTACCTGTTGGCTTGCTACAATAAGTAAAATGATTTGATGGTGTAAAAGTTCCACACACTTGGTGTGTATATAATTACTTAAAACTCATAATTATACCATCGATTGTCTTACAAAAATAGCCAAGTTAGATGTCAGACAATCCTCACCTTGCCAACAACATTTAAGAAGATTATTACAATTAAGTGAGGAGCAAAACATTTGATACGATTATTACACTTAGGTGACGAAAACGTTTGAAAATAATATTACGATTAGGTGAAGAGAAACCACTCAAGAAGATTTTTTTTAAAGGGCTATAAATAATAGTAGTAAAATTTTAGTACCCTCGAACATCCAAGCGCCTGTAGCTCAGTGGATAGAGCGTCTGTTTCCTAAGCAGAAAGTCGTAGGTTCGACCCCTACCTGGCGCGTTATATCTCTTTTTTTCGATTTAACACATTCCAATACTGCTTAAGGATTTAAGTCTCTCACACACTGACCGTGTTATTTCTTATGATAAGTGTAGTCTAAAATGTTATAACGGAAATTTTAATTTTTCGAAAACGTAATGTTTGATGGTTTTACAAGCTAGAATCAACTTCGAGATATCAAGAAAGATAAAGAAAAGAAGAAATCTTGCATTAGCAATTGTAGCAAACAAGTAGTAATATTTGTAAGTGTAACATACCTTTTCCCCAGAGAGGCAAAGCCAAATTACAAGAACCAATTGGCAATGAAACCTTTTGAGCCAATTTCTCCATATCTGTCTTATAATACCACCAATCCCCTTCTTTTTTCTTTAACTCCTCACATCTAAACATATCCACCATAGGCCTACACTTACTCAGGAAAATCAACTTCATTTTCCCATTTTTCAAATCCCTTTTTCCTCTTTTCACAACCAAATTTGCAGCCACAAGATTCACTTGTAGCCTATAAACATCTTTTCCCCACCCTTCTTGTGGATACTTGCATGGTAATTTCACAACTATTATGTCCATGTAACTATAGTTATTGAAATCTGGCATTGGTATTTCTGGACACTCGTTACCATCCATCTCTTCTTCTTCATCTATCCATTCTGGAAATAAGTCTTTCCATTCTAATAAATCCGAAACTTTCTCGAAATTCACTTTGATTATCTGTCCATGGACCTTCCATTCACTAACATCTTCACCTTCCATATTCACCATTCCTATCTTCATTCCTCTCCCCATTTTATTTAAAAAACTTGGCTTTTCGCGCTTCACCATCATCTTCTCTGCCTTTGCTCCATTTTCCATAGCTCGTTCTTCCATAGCTCGTTCTTCTAACACTGCTTTCATCTTTATTCCTCCTTCTCCCTGTTTAAAACAAGAAAAATAAGGAAAAATACTTCATGGGGTTTTTCTCTTTTCAAATAGATGAATCTTGATTTATAACTTTCTTGAACTGAATGAAAAGGAGAACAGATGGTACAAATAAAATGCATTTATGCCGTATCCTACCAAATATCTTAAGTTTACCCTTCCGTATACTTTGGAGTCGTTCGTACCTTTGGTGTTAGCAAATTTGATCATACTTGCTCTTGACTTTGACAAGGATCCAACGTAAATTTGTTCATTAAAATCAAGAGCAAATACAAGACGGTTTGCTAACGACAATGGAATGAATAACCACAAAGCATTATGAAGTGTAAAATTAAGATATTTCGAACAACAAATAAGAACATTGAATTTTTTATCTTTTTAAAAACAAGGAATTTTCACCTTACTCTACAAAGTATCCTAATTTTATCATTTGTTATACCCTGGATTCATTCATACATTTGACATTAGTAAATCGTCTTGTTATACCCTGGTCCAGCACGGTTTCGTCCATTAAAGTCATAAGCGAATACCGGACAGTTCGCTAATGCCACGAATACGAATATCTCCGAAGTATAACGGAGTGTAAAATTAGTATACTTCGAAGTAATTTTTTCTACAAAGAAACAAAAAAAGCTCACCTTACCTTATGATGGCATTCTCTCAATGAACATCTAACAAGGGATGCTGCATATTCATGATAAACAGAAGTTGATGGCTTGAAAAGAATAGCAACATAAGCAATTAAGAAGCAAGCCAAGAAAACCAAGTTGATTTTAATGATCAATGCTTTAGAAGGAAGGGACTTCATAATCATCTTCCCAAGAGAGGAAAAAAATAAAACAGTGTAGAAAGCAATGTGCTAGTTCTGGTGCTATATAAAATGTACACTTTCACTCTCTCTCCAAGCTAAATAATTGTATAGTGAGGAAGTAGAGAGAATATTAAGTTAATCCGAGTGATTAGCTTATATTTAAAAGGGATTTGGCAATTGTTGTTAGAGAGACAGAGAGGAGGCCTAATTATGAAAAGATTAGGGAATAAGTAATTAGAACTACTAGGAAAGCTCCAAGTGTTGTTTCCTTGTCCTTTTAGATTTCCTTCACTTGGAGATCAAAATAAGGGAAGGAGCTTTAAATTGTTTGTCATATGTTTTGAGTGCTGTTTTTAATTATTATTCAGTTTGGGAAAGAGAAAACTATTGTATCCTTAATTATCAAGATAACGAGTTGATAATGACCGTAGAGTCAATTTGTTTTTCTTTAAAGGAAGGGCAAGTCATTGAGTTTAACTTCTATCTCCTTTGATCAGGTCACTAAAAAACGCTATAAATGACTATTTATAAAAGTGGAATTAACAACCTAACAAATGAGATAAATAACCTGCTATAAAAGGTTTAAAATATTCCAAATGATATTACATACATTAAACATGTACTTTTTTGTATGTACATCAGTACATGCATGTGTATTTAATTTTCACTTCATTATTTTTTCTGTTGTCTATATAAATAAACGAATTGTGGTTGTCTCTAATAGAATAGTTTTTAAATTATTTTTAAAATTCATTTACGATATAAATATATCCCCACTTGGTTGAATTCCACTGAGTATGTTGTTGTTTTTACAATATAGATATATAATAGTTTAAAAATTTGTTATAAAATATCTCTATTTCTTATTAATTATTTTTGTATTACCTGCATTGAAATAAGTGTTAAAATTACCGTTACTTTTTATTTTCACTTGTCCAAATAGATACTAGAGTTTTGATACTCTCAATAAAACTAGTTTTTGATCATGTTCATTTATTTTATTATAAAACATCATTAACGTATATATTCAATTGGTATTTCTCACTTTTCTTTTTTCGTCGCAAAAGCAATATTTATTTTTTTTCCATAGAAAATTTGTTACATTGACTAAAAATGAAAAATATCATGATATTAAAGAAGTAAAAAAATGATAAAGATTGATAATATAAGGGTAAAATAGACATTTACGAAAGTCATTTAGGATAAAAGGGGAAGAATGTTTATTGTTTAAAGTTAATTGAAAATTTTGATTTTAACACAATGTTGGGGGATGGAAATGATTTTCACTCGTATACACCAAACTAATCGATGCATGACGTGTTTGTATATTTTTACTTCTCTTATTTAATTAAGATTAGCTAATATATGTTCTCACGTCATTAAATCACTTATGACTTAATCATGATAAATTAATATGGTACATCCGGTACAGATAAATTTTTACAATACCTGTTATAAAATAAAGCATGAAAAGACGATTATTAAAGAAATTTTGAAAATCCACGATTCCAAATAGCTTAACTAAATTGCTAAAAAGCAAAGGCCTTTGCCAACAACTTTTGTAGTTGCCTTGTCAATGTCTTATGAACAAGGAAATGTCGCTTTTAGCTGTTACGAAATCGCAAGGTCGCACCAATACTTGATTTTCTACACATTTTTATAACTTGTACATATGCCATAATAAACAAAAGAAAATTAAGTAAGAAACAGCAATGATCGCCTTTAACAAATGATCATTTTAATAGGCTTTAGGTGGGATAACCACTCCTTACCAAAACAATAGACTGCCACGTCCACCAAACACGAGATATTGGGTAGAAAATCATTGTTGTACACTCAATGTCAACCCTTTCAATAATTACATGAATATTACTCTATCTCATAACAGGACACCCAATACTGGAACTAATAAGCACCATACCCTTGTTATCTATCATCTTTCTTTTCCTTTTTTTAATCACAAAGGAAATTATCGAAATTACGTTGTTAACAACATCGTAAACTATGTTAATGGAAAGAACATAGTAGTTGCGGATGAGCTAAATATTCTCTCTTTTAGGTACATAGTCTAGCTAGCTTCAATATCATTCATTTTTAGAAGTAAAACGTAGGCTTGCAAGTCTTTTTTGGCAAAGCCAAAAAAGTGCAATGACATTTTGACTACACCACAAAATTTTCCGTTTCAAAAGGCTTCTGACAACACAATTATCACAAAAACTTTTTTTTCCAGAGAGAAGTTTGAAAAGGTAAAATGGACATGAAAAGGTCAAAAGACTGACCAGAATGAAAAGAAAAACAAGAGAGTCCAATTATTAGCCGCGATCTCTTGATGGCATTTGTCATCAAATCTAGATGTCAAAAATGTAACCTTCAAAGTGATATAAAAGGGAAAATTCGCAGGAATGTCCTTTTGGGGTGGTCTTTAATTTTTGGCCCTCAAATTGTAGTCTTTAATTTTTATCCTTCGCTTAATAGTCTTTAATTTTTATCCTTCGCTTAATACCATAAAGCTTGGGATTTGAATTCCGACTAAGTCAAGTCTAATACCATGAGGTTTGGAGTTCAAACCCCGGCTAAGTCAAGAAAAAAAAAAATCGTAAGGCAGAATTTTATAACAAATTTAGGCCTATTCGGACCAAAGTTAAGCCTGCAAACAGAATTTTGCCTACTTCAGGCAGAATTTCAAACTCTACCTAAAACTCTACTTTCGGTAGAGTTCTGGCAAAACTCTACCTTAAGGCAGAATTTTACCTTACCTTAAGGCGGAATTCGCCTTAAGGCAGAGTTTTGCCTGCGAAATTTGAAGGCAAAATTCTACCTCAAAAGAGAGAGTTTCGCAGGCAAAACTCTGCCTTGCTGATCCAAGTTCTACCTGACAAAATTATTTTAAATTTTTGACTGAACGGAGGTTCGAACCCGGAACCTAGGAGTTTTAGGCGAAAGCCAAAAATTAAAGACCAACAATTTGAGGGACAAAAATTAAAGACCACTGCATTTGAGAGGTACTCCGCACAAAAAAATATAAAAGGCTTCTGCAAATAAGGCCGGCACATTCATCAGATTGTTCATTACTATATCATCACTATAATTCCAGAAGAGACCTTAATTCAGCCTCCAATTATTTTTACACCATCAGCATCAGCAGTTAGGTGGTCAAATTGACATTTCTTTACAGATCAGTGTGCTCAAATATGTGGTCTACTTATTTTTAACGCTCTAGCATGACTCACAAGTCAAGACGGATGACACTGGACAGAATAAACAAAATGATGCACCAAAAATCAAGAATAATTGGTTACACAGCTAGTGGTTCTTAAATATAATCTTAATAAGGAACCGACGAGCACATTTTTAAAAATTTACATTTTTAAAAATTTCGTCCCAAACTCGGGGCACCATGAGAGGAGGGGGGGGGGGGGTCCATATGTGTTATCACTTGTTCACACTCAAATAAAATGGGAGGTGACAGTGTGCAAAGCATCTTCCGTAATGTAAAATCACTGCACTGCTATTTGAGATATGATTAAAATTCAGCCACTCATCAGGATGACTTCCTAGTTCCTTAAGTATGAAGTAGTGAATGCATTACCAGCAAAATTTACCTCATCAATGGATGGAAGTTATGGTAGACGAGTCAAACATAATTCAACAACTCAAACTGTGCAATGTACAGATGACACCAAGTAAATTATGCCTCTGGTTACCAATTCATTGACTTTTAATGTACAACATGTTAGATATTACCCCATTAAATTTTCAAGCAAAATTTGATCCTTGATGTATCTTTAAGTTATTCCAGCAGTACCTGAACATAGCAAGTCATTAGTAAATGCTTCTAGAAATTACTAATAATAAAACAAGTCAGAGGGAGAAAGCATACGGAGCTTAACTATTTGGATTTTTCTGGTCGGCCAAGTGCAAAGGAGAATGTGAACCTGCCTGTATTTTGATTTGTTTCAAACATAAGTTGCTTCCAAGAAATTCATGCTTTTGTGACATCTTGAATGTGCTGTGAATGGCTTTTACCGGGGGGAATAAAGATAAGGTCCTCCCAGCCAGAATTTCTCTGACTTATCTGCCACAGGAAATACAAAGTTAAGAGAAGTAACTGAGAGAAAAAAATGGAGGGTGTTCCATGTCGGAATACTGTTGCTTTTGCTTAAACAAAGGATAGAATAGAAAAGCTTTAGGATATTACACAGAAAACATTTCATCTATGCACTGTTTGATACTATTCAAACTTGGGGATGAGCTTCATCCCTTTTAATTTTCATTTCTGCACTTGCCTTTGTGTTTTCATTTCACAGTTCTTCCTTTCAATTTCCAGCAAGGAACCATTTAACAATGGGCAAACATCTTTTGACGGTATGAACTGCTGGTGTAATTTTTTAGTCTTTTCCTCATCCCTTTGACAAAAGGAAGGGGAGTGGTTAAAGCTGGTAGATTAGTCTTAATTTCCATGTCTTCTGGTTCACTCATTATGTTACTTTCACTGAAATGAATAACTATGGTATCAATTCCCCAACAAGTTTCGGACCGAGATGTAATTGATATGACATCAATTATAATTCTGAACTCAGGGGTGGGGAAGTTCATCTTTACAGGGTGTAACAACAACAACAACAACAACATACTCAGCGTAGTCCCACAAGTGGGGTCTGAGGAGGGTAGAGTGTACGAAGACCTTACCCCTACCTTGGGAGGTAGAGAGGCTGTTTCCGATAGACATCTTTACAAGGTGTAATGCCAGAACAAATGTTATTGGTGCCAACAGAAGCAATGAGACTAA
Organism: Lycium ferocissimum; assembly: GCF_029784015.1. NCBI lineage: Eukaryota > Viridiplantae > Streptophyta > Magnoliopsida > Solanales > Solanaceae > Lycium > Lycium ferocissimum. The sequence continues at coordinate 31,377,608 of NC_081351.1, read as the reverse complement.
GAATTCAAAGTATAATCAACCTTTTAAAATGTAAATACTAATAAGATATGAAATGTCCGAGCACCTACCTCCATTTTTTTCAGGACATCTTCCAAAGTCCCTACCTGTTGATGAGGAAAAAGAATATTAGTAAGTCAACATTAGTTGCTATAGTGTCTTGTTATAATGGCAGATCAGATGACAAATAACACTTGACGAATACAGAAAAGGCAGCAAGTCTTGTCCTTTCATGGACAAGCCCCTATGATAGTCCTACAGGAATCTTTAGAAAGGAAAAGAAACACTATTCTTTTGATAACTTAGAAAAAAACTATTGCCAGTAAGAGGATGGGCAAGATAATTTTTACATACAAAAGGTTTTATACATCAAAGTATTAATGTACTTGGCATTCATCAAACCTCCTTCAGGGTTCTTAACTCCATTTCCTTCTCATAATTGAAGTAAGAAATTTTGCATTAACATGATAATTAACTAGAGAGACTTAGATCTATTTTTCATGTTATTACTTGAAAAATGGACTTTCAACCATAATCTCTCCATTACATGCAAAATTTACTATGGACTCTCCAAGTGAAACCTGTTGACATAAATCCAAATTTTGAAATTCTCTCCACACCTTCAGTTTAGAAAGAACTGTTCCTGCAATTTTACTTCTATCTGCATGCCCCAAATGAAAAAAGTGAAAGACATGGACACACTTATGGAAGTGGACAGTGCAGGAAGTGAAGGCCAGATTAATCCTCCGTGACGCGAACTATGCATAATTAGGAGCATCTTTCAAGATGTCAGACAATGCTAGACTTAATAAAAGAGAGATTACCGCCAATGAGATTTACTCCAAGACACTTGTAAGAAAAAATACTTACTCAGAGACATTTTATATTCACCTTAAACATGTTTGACCATCCTATAACTATCTGCATGCCGTATTGGAAAGCAAACAGAAAGCAAAAGTGATTATGATACCATAATGTGCTGAGAGACACCAGATCCTCTAGATGCCCTTGACAATATCTCCTTTTCTATATCCTCCTGCATACCAAAATATGAACCCAAATGATAACCATCATAAAAATATAATCACATCTGATTTCTTTTTTCTTCTGACTAGCTACATTTCAAGATATTAAACCAGCATACCTTTCGGAAATATATTGGACAGTATCGTCTGTTTCTCTTTTTCACAACTAGGAGGTCTGACTGCACAAGGGAAAAAAGCTAAAGAAGTAAGCGGAGTTTAACAATATTCAGTACAGTCCACCCCCAACATATAAAATTTCCAGCAAAAACTTTCCAGTGAGTGAAAGTTCATAAAATTCTAAAACATACACAGAGAGAGTATATAATGTTCACAGGTTTTCTTGCATACAGTCGGAAAAGAAGTTTATACGGTACCTGGAAAACAGGGACTCCATCAAATCCAGTCTTTACATCAGAAGCTTTTAACTGTCACAGAAAAAGTCAAATGTTAAAGCGAACAGATTTTCTAATAAGCACGCATTAAAATAACATGTTTAGCCAAAGAGGTATATTATTTAGGAAGAGGAGACAAGAGGTTGGGTGGCAATGGAGGTGCTGCAATTAGTAATCTTTGTGTCATCTTCAAGGCTAGTGAGCAAGAGCGTATGTACAAGGCAAGTTGGTAATCCAAGTTCAAATTTCGGAAAGACATCCATTTTGGAAAATTGTTATTTACCAGAAAAAAGAAAATATAAGGGCAAGTTAGTGAAACTCAGAATTGGTGGGCTGCAACCAATTCTACTACATCTGGTCATTAGTTTGAACTACATGCCAGTGTACTTTCACGTGAAACTATCACATGTAGATGAATATACAGCATAACTTTACTTGCACAACTGGAAGAGACATCCTGTGCAATTTTACTGCATTCAGTTAAAACTACAAGGATACCCAACCAAAACTTAAGGAAGACCAACGAGGATAACAACCTCCATTGCATTCTTAATTTGAACAGGATCTGGCAAAAACCGAAATGCGATTCCTTCAACCTTCAACATGTAAACCTGCAAGTTGATACAAAAAGAAAGTATGTGTAACCAATCAAAATATGGGGCTGATGCCTAGCAACACCTTTAAGAACAAATGGAAAAAACATAACATTAGAAATTCTTGGACATACAGATAACTGCAACTAATTGCAATAGATTACTTAACCTAAACTGAACCTGTTAAGTAAGGAGAAAAACGGCTTCCATTCTTAAGTTAGGCTTCAACTATTCCCTTTTAACTTAATAACAGAAGAGGAGATATTAAAGAGGACAAAGCAGAACCTGAGGCTCAAAACCATATGAAATGATCCCTTTTTTATCGTGGATGAAAACAAGATGCGAAATGTTCCAATAATGCATACACCTTAATGAACAAATCACTAAAAAGAAAAGGAAAGGGAAGTGGCTCAGTGAATTCTCAAATATGCACAGACCTAGATCGAATTTATACATAAAAGTAAATCACCAGTAGCTTGTCTGACTTTCCACCAATCAACCTTGATGAGCACCAGAGACAAATTTTCTCCATCACTAATACCATAATATATTACCAGACACTCTCAGGGTCATAAAATTTCACTAAAGTTCAAACCTTTAACCAAGATAATGGCTTCTCAGTAGAATAAATTGGCCTTTTCCTTGTCTTTGATTCCTGTTACTACATGTAGTTTCTTGTGCTTTGGTATCGCATTATTTGGCTGTTGTTATTGTTTCTTTTTTCCTGAATGCTATGTAATGCTTTCCATACCTCTTTAATTCTGTATTTTCTTTTTCTAACTGTTTTGATGTGCGATACTTGAGCCGAGGGTCTTTTGGAAACAATCTCTCTACCTCAAGGAGGTAGGGGTAAGGTCTGCATACACTCTACCCTCCCCAAACCCCACTTGTGGGATTACACTGGGTATGTTGTTATCTTAAAGTTTGCAATCTTTTTCCATTGAATCTACTAACTTTTAAGTTCTTTAAATTAAAAACTACCAAAGCAGATATATCTTAGAAAGAAAAATTCAAAGCAAAAGGAAACAAAAACATTCACCTGATCAAGTGTCAACGGAACAACCTTAGCTCCACCTCTCACTTCCTTCTTCCGCAACCGTACCTGAAAAACCTTCACATGTTCATTTCTCCGCACCACTCGTGTTTCAAAAAAACTATATCAATTACTCATAAACTACACCTCAATCCCAAACTAATAAGGTCAACATTATAAGTCTTTCTGTATCTGCTCCACTCTATTCAGGTCCATTACATTCCAATACTAAATAACTTGTCCTCTAAGGCAATCTCATCTTCCAATGCTAAATACTACTCCCTCCGTTTCAATTTGTTTATCTTACTTCCCTTTTTAGTCCTTTTAAAAAAGAATGCAACTTTCTATATTTACTAACTTTTTAAACCCAACATCCTACATGGCATATTCAAGACCACAAGATTCAAGAGTCTTCTTAAATTTTCTTAAACTCCATGCCGAGTTAAACTAAGACAAACAAATTGAAGCGGGGGGTAGTAAATAATATCTCATATATCAATCATCTTTAACTTGGTTTTGCTCTTTTGGGCTAGTTTACAACTTCTCTCTTCTTCTGTATAACAAATATTCTATTCGCATTCTTCTACATAACAAAAATTCAATTCAATAAAATGAAGTATAACCTGAGCAAGAAATGCTTCGGCGTCCTCTTTACGGAAACACAATAATCCAATTGATTTAGCACTATTAGGGTCCGAAATAAGGACAAACTCATTATTAGAATTGCTAACAGTATATACACAAGTTCCAGCTAATGTCTTCGCCACATAACCCGAACTCAAACCGGCAACCTTCTCTTGACGCTGTTGCGAAACCGAAGCAAACGGAAGATAAGAGTTCGCCGGAAACGAACAACTCTGCCCTACCGCCGCCGCCGGAAACGGTTGCTGAATAAAACCGTCGGCGAGCCGTTTAGCTTCGGCACCGAGCCGTTTCGCTTCGGTACCGAGGCGGGACACGTGTTGGTGGATGAAGGTGGAAAGGGAGAGGAGTGGACTAGTGGAAGGTCCGAATCCGGTTGAGGGTTTGGACTCCATTGTTTGTTCACTGAGAGAGAGAGAGAGGGAGGAATGGAATTCGGAGAAGAAAGGCTGAATATTTTTCAAATTTGGGCTTTAGTTAGTTGGACTTGGGTTCATCATTAGGTCCAATTGTAATTGGATAGTATGTAGGGTTATTTGCACTTTTGTCCCTATTTTGTGCTGGTCTTTAATTTTTGTTCCTCAAACAAACAACTTTTTTGGGGGACATTAGTATCTATTTTCGCATCATAATATACCACACTTTTAATAATCTTTTAATTGGCTAGGTATAAATTTGATTTTGAAGGGAAAAAATTAAAGACCAGCCCATTTGAAGGACAATTAGTGCAATTTCTTCCTATCAAGCCTCCTTGTAGCCTGTAGGGATCAAATGTCGTTTATTCTTTCGTCCAAAAAAGTAATACATTACCCCAAAGTGCAAAACATTTGATCATATCCATGCCCCTTCTGTTGTGTAGCTCCAGGCAAGAGAGAAAATTAAATAATGAACAATTTTTGTATAGAGACTTAAATTAGTTAATAAGGGGTGACTCAAAGGAGGATAGTAAAATCTTTGCTTTAGGCCCCAAAAATATTGAGATCTCGATTTTTTTTAATTGATAGTAGATTTTATGGTTTTACTTTCAGTTAGAAAATATTGAAGTCTCAAATTTGATGGGATAAATTTATTTCATCAACAAAAATCACGTTATACATTTTATTTAAAAGTTTAGTGTGTTTTAGTGTGAAATTTAAGAAACTAAGATGAATTTTTGAATCTTTTAATTTTAAATTAAAAATATGTATAACGTACTAAAATAATTTTTATATTATGTGATTTTAAATATACAAAAAGAATATTAAAATTAAAGAATAAGTGAAATAAAAAGTAACATTGTTTTTCAAATAAATTATCACACCTTTCTCTTCCACGCTCTCTCGAAGTAGACTAGCTTTTGGGCATTGTATGAAGTTAAAAGTTTTATATCTTTTAAGCATACTACAATGAAGAAGAAAAAGAACTACAATGAAGAAGAAGAAAGAACATAAACCTCTTTAAAAATTGCCTTGAGTCTCTCGAAGTAGACTAGCCTTTGGGCACTGTATAAAGTCAAAAGTTTTATGTCTTTTAAGCATACTACATCATATGAAGACGAAAAAAGAACATAAAAATCTTTAAAAATTGGCTTGAGTCACCCTTGTATTTAAACCATTATTAAGTCAAAACTTTAAGAAGTTCCAATTATAATTAAAACAACATTCATAACTAGTTATAATAAGAATATAGATAAAATAAGGAAAATAAAAAAAATAAAAAAAGTGACAAAATTAATGTTAAATAAATTACCATAAGAATTATATTTAAACGATATTTCACAACCATAGTTTTGAATATTTTTCCTATAACCTTTCAGTTTAGCACGTGGGAGTTTGAAAACGTCATCACTGGCAGCACGTGTGTGACAGTTGTTAGAGTAATACAATGCTACTTAAAGCAACACGTACCGCCACAAATACTGAAATCCAAATCGCTTTTCTAATTAGAAATCGAAAACTATACATGAGAAAGTGCAACATATTCTGCAAAACTCAATGTATATTTTTTGGGAATTTGCAGATGTTTAAATACTTCCCCAATATTTTCTTCTTATGAGATTTTATCCATTTATAATTGATTGATTTGAAATTTAAGAAACACTCTAAAATATTAGTTATTTTGATTTGATTTCAGAATAAGTAAAAGATAATGATATCTCGAGTCCTCTTCTATGTGAAGAGACTCTTGACGATGTTGGTCTTTATTGTAACTAACACTGTAATGTGTTATTCCAAACCAGATAGCGTACAAAGGAATCATTTCACCTCTTTGTTAGTGTGAGTCTCCCAAATTAATTTTAGTTTTTTTTTTCGTCAAAGAAAGAACATTAGATATTTTTTGCATTTTTCAGTGCAAATCTGGAAAAGCATCTATTTAAAAAAAAAAAACACCATCTACATGGCAATACAAATTATCCATAAATTTGTAGAAGCAAGGACATCAGTGTAAGACTTTTTTATGAGACAATTTTCTATCTAACTTGATTAACTATTTAATTGAAAAACTGATTTTCTTGACAAATTACTCTAGTAGCAAAAAGAATATGACGTTCTTATGTGGCACCTGCTTGTCTTTTGCTGACAAAATGAACCCATAAAGGTACCACGAAGTGGAAGAAATTAAAAATTTCAGGTCACAAGACACTGGCGAAACGTTTAGCAGAATGGAATTGTCGCGCTCTACTCGAAGTATCAACGTGGTAACTCCTTTTGTTTTTACAAGCTTTTTTCTATCAAAGTTATACATACTGTATTTCATTTATGAGTGAACAAAAGACACCATTAGTATCAAGTCAAACCAAATCATCTTGAAAGTTGTTACAAGTAACTTTTAGTTCTTTAACTTTATGTACTCCTTCATCACTTCTCACTCCTCATTCCTTTATTCCCTCTTAATCCCCAAATTCTCACTTTTTGCACCTAGGGTTTTTCCATCCAATCGATAAATAAACTTTACAGCTTATAGTTTTCAAATTCATGAATTTTCTCTCGAATTCTCCTTTTTAGCCGTTAGTATTGGATTTCAGCCTATAAACCCCACTCTTTTTAAATTCTTCTTAATTCTTGATCATCCCTCTCAATACTAATGATCAAACACACTCTCCCTCTCAACATTAACGATCAAACTCACTCACTCTCTCTCTCAATTCAAGAAAGAAAATTCAATTCAAGAAAATTATCACTCAAGAATTATGGAGGAGGCAACCTTGATTGTCAAAGATTGTAATGGGATCAAAATGATTGAGGTTGAGCGTCTTCCTGATGGATTGTTACTATTTGATGAGGGGGTGACCTTCTAATGATCTGCTGTGGGTTCTGATGGTTCTTTATTGTTTGATGGAAAGGGCGATCTCGTTATGCCGGATGTTGAATCTGATGAGGGTCATCTAATCTTGGTAGAAGAATCAGCTGAGGTATTGTTTGATGAAGATGGCGACGTCATCATGGCGAGTTATGAAAGTGTTGCTGCATTTGATGAGGGTCATCTCATCAAGTTCAAGAAAGGCTTTTTCCTTTTAATGAACTTTCTCCCGAGTTTTCTCCCTTTTTATCAAAATGTTAAGAATTTTGATTGGCCAAAATCCTTCCTTCTCATTTTCAGCTCTCAGTTGAATATGAACATTTGTAGAGTTTTTTTGTTAATTTTGTTAGAAGGAAGATGTAACATATTGAATTAGAAGGGAAGTGTGTTCTATCTTAAAAAAAGTTCTATAACTTTTTCGATTTAATATATTTCCTTTTAACCATCAATTAAAATCTCCGTCTCTTTAAATTTAGTTTAACAGGTGGAAACAGACCCTCTAAAATATGTGTTCTTATTAAATCTAATGTTTCAGTTCCTTGCGGATGGATGACGGATAAAAAATCATTACAGTATTTCATGTTCTTTAAAAAAATGTTATGAAGAACTTGACTAGTATAATATGTTAGATAATGTGTTAAATAATTAAAAATAGTAAATTTTATTAAATATATTAATGTTATTTTTCGAAATTTCAAAGTTCTTTGTGAACATATATAGAAAATGAATTTGACAGTAGATTCATTCTTGATTTTGACAAATGGATTTGCTCATCTAGGACATATGTGTTATGTTTTAATAGATGTGCCATCGCAGTCAAACTCCGCACCCGACAATTTCTTTTGCCGATCAATGTTTATAAAGCATGGAGTGATATATCAACTTCATTCCATACACATGCCAAACTGTTGGATGTTAGTTCAAATAAAATGATCAAAACATCTTAATAGCAATTGATTGAAACCATACTATGCAATCAACATACTAGCCAAGACTCTAAGACGAATCTAAGTTTTTTAGAATATGGGTGCACTACTAAAAAAAAAAAAAAGAAGGAAAAAATGCAATAAGTGGGAATTGATCCCTAGTCCTCTAGGTAAATAACTCAACATTCAACTAAGTGCACCATTTTGTAGCATGGGTGCCACCAGGTAATATTAGAATGGCCCTACAAGGCGCATTGGACCCGGACCATTCTAGATTTGCGTCTCGTAAAGCCCATTCGGAATAAGCGCTTCCTACTAAAGATTTTTCCATGCCCAGGGCTCAACCCGAGAAATATCCAGAATATCGCGAGAAATAACTAGAATATCGCGAGATATAGCAATATATCGTGAGAAATAGCTAGAATAACGCGATAAATAACAATATATTGAGAGATATGACAGAACAATATTACTGCATAACTAATGCAAACATTTTTAATACTAACTCAAAAATGATAAAATAATATTTAATTTATTAAAACTTAATTGTTGAATTAATATTTTCAATACTATTGTGGGTAATAAATTAACCTCGGAGAGTTAAGAAGAGATTATTTTAGTCAAACTTCAAAAAGAAATAGTAGGAAGATATATAGAGAAAATCGAGGGACAATTTATAGAGGATCATGATTTATCCATCTTTTGAACATAGCAAAACATTCTTCAGGTTTGTCGGAACAAGCTGTGTGTCCTGATCCCTATTAAAGAAAAATAAATGCGGAGTTAAAAACAAAAAAATCCAAAACAAAGCTCTTTAAATATAACTCAATCTAGCTAAATTGAGATAAGTTAAGGGTTAAGGGCAAAAACACACCTCAAATACTATCAGGTTTTTTTTTTTTTTTTTTTTTTTTTTGAGTTTTCTACATGAACTATCAGGTGTGAGAGTTTCCAACCTAAACAATCACCAACTACTCAACTAGTTTGCGAAACACACTTCAACTATCAGTTTTTCACTTTTCCTACCTGAACTATCACCAACTAGTTCAGGTAGTTTAGATAGGAAACTAGTTGGTGATAATTCAGGTAGAAAAAGTGAACAACTGATAGTTGAGGTGTGTTTCGCAATTTAGATAGGAAACTCTCACACATGATAGTTCAGGTAGGAAACTCAAAGAGTAGAGGTACTTGAGGTGTGTTTTTGACCATTATCTCATTTTTCAATTTTCATGTAAATTATTTCTACAATTATTTCCATACCTTCACTGTTGCATAAGTCATTTTGTTGGAGTAAGACCTCATATAACTACAAAGATATGACAGAAAAATAATCAAGCATTATTAACTCACATAATTAGTTTTAAAAATTCATAATTATAATTAAAGCTGTTAAATTTAGAGATTAACATACCCGGCAACTTGATCATTTACGTTCCATGGACGCCAATCTTCAATAATAGAATAATTCAGAGACTTTATCCATACTTCTGTGGATTGGAAAGGAACCATATAATCATGGTCGCCACTGTTTAAACATGAAAAAACCTCCATTTTATTCATCAAATATTTATAAATACATCAAAAACTAAAATTCTAATGACATGAAAAAAGGGCTTCGATATATCTTTGTAAGGAGACACAAATTTTTTTTTTAGTTTTCTTTTCTTCTGTAACCCTTGGTGAGATTTAAACTTTGCATTATTCAGATGTATATCATGCAAGTTAAAATTGTAATCATTAGACAATGACTTCAATCTCATGCCAAATATATAAAATTTACATAGACACAAACGTAACAATGAATATTACCTGTATATAAGTGATCGATAACCTTTAGTGCTTAGGTTTGCATGATATGCTACAGCGTTATTTACAGTCATTGTGTAGTTTTGAGAGCTTCTATATATACTTTTCCTACATTTTATCCAGCTTCCTATGATTCCCTACGAAGAGTAAAATCACGAGTTTAGTTAATGTCTGTATGCCAAATATTGTAGTTAATTATGTGATATATATATATAGACGCACACTCATTTGGTAATTCACGTACCTTCCGAACATGAAGAGCTTCTTGGACTTCAGGGTCATTAGCCCAATACCTCATATGCTTGCGCCAATCGGACTGAATTAATTAGAAATACGTTTCCACAATTAGTAGTATTTTGTTTATTCATTTAAGTTATATAGGATATTAGTGTAACAATTTATTTTTAATTTACGTTTATATACTCTTGATAATGTTAAGACTGTCAAAATACAATTATGCTCCGTCTAAGGGATAATGCCCATTTTCTTCATTTAAAAAAAAAAAAAATTTAAGTCATATTTTTTCTTTTTCTCTTTCTTTTGTTTTAGTAGTCGTATATTTTTATCTATATATAGAAAGAACTTACAGCACACTTGTCTCCACGTTGCAAGGAGATGAGTTTATCATCAAGTAATCTTCTTTCACCAGACAGTTGGTGTGGGCGTTGTAGGTCATCATCACTTACGCAAAAGGGCTCTAATACGTGTTCCACATTAATGTTGCTTACGATCTGCATAATTATTTTAATTTGCTCGCAAATTTTGATAAAAATAATAAATAACCTACCATCACATGTTAAACTAGATCGATAGTACTGAAAAAATCTTTACTGTTTAATATATAATTTAATACATATTTAAAAGCAATACTTATAACCTGCTTGAAAGTTCGAACGTCATTTGCACATCCCGTATTGTTGGGATCTATGTCTGTATATTCTCCTTCACAATTCTTCTCCAATGACTGTTCAGGCAGACATTCAAGTTTGACATGTCCAATTTAAAGCCTTATATTTTGGAATAATGTAGAAATTAATCAATAAAGAAAAACAAATTAATTCTGATTTAACCTTATAAAGTTCATCAGGTATAAGTCCCATGCCATGGGCAAAAGGTATATGATAATTGGATTCTTGAGGACGAAATGTAGAAGGATTGCCAATTAAATATCCCTGAAATTAACCATGCAACTTTTAGAAAAGAGATTACTTGATGATGGTAATTAGTATGGTTAGATAACAAATTAGAGAAAAGAAGAAATATTGACCTGAAGATTAACCAATGGCTCCTGGCCTGCTCCATTTCCTGTATAATGTGTAGTACTTAATCGGATCCCTCCGTCCCAGTTCGGTGGGAATAGCTACATAACATTTTACAGATGATTTACAGCCACACAAATATCTAAGGGGAAATTTCAATGGGTAAATAATTATTATTTGGTAGTGTGCGTTACTAAAAATGTACATAAGCCAATATGTATCGAGTACGTGTATACTCTTAAATGTGTCCATGTAACATGTACATCAAATTAATTTGGGATACTCAGTATTTTAATCCTATACATGAATCTTACCATTTGATATCAACTGGGTTATAATTGGGATAGTAATCCCAGAATATGAGTTTCCAGAAACGTAAAATGGATTTGAGATGAATTGGGGATGATCACTGAGCCACTGAAATAATCAATGGATTCATGGTCAAGTGTTCATATTAGAACATTTCAATCTTGTTATAGTAGCAAAGTCCGAATGCAAATTTAATTTCAGAATTCGAAAATTACCTTTCTTAGGAATTCATAGACATATTCACATGCTTGTACATCAGTGTACTTGTGTGCAGGGTCATTTGTTGCATATGAGAATCCAGTATTTACGGGTTGATCCAAGAAAATTACACTTGCAATCTGAAAATTGATGCACGCTAATTATTATTCATTTTTTTTATCAAAACAATAATGGAATATTGATCATGTGAATTACCTTGGTCCATGCGTGTGGGTTTAGTACGAACTTGGGCAAACTCCCATTGTAGACTTGTTCAACAAAACGCAATGGCCCTCAAGAACAAGAAAAATTCTTAGCTTGGACTTGTGTTTTCTATGGAAACTCAAAAAATTATTTAACGTTTGGAAAACATTTGTGAAACACAACAAAACAACAACATACCCAGTGAAATACCACAAGTATGGTCTGAGAAGGGTAGGATGTACGTAGTAGGATGTACGTAGACCTTACCTCTACCTTTGTGGGGTAAAGAGGCTTGGACTTGTGTTTTCTATGGAAACTCAAAAAATTATTTAACGTTGGAAAACATTTGTGAAACACAACAAAACAACAACAGCATACCCAGTGTAATATCACAAGAAGGGTCTGAGAAAGGTAGGATATATGCAGACCCTCCCTCTACCTTTGTGGGGTAGAGAGGCTGTTTCCGATAGACCCTTGGCTCAAAAAAAATATAGTCGATGTAGGATTGCAAGGAAAATAATTAAGACAATAAAATAGCAAGATAGAAAATAAATGAAGCAATACATAGTATGATATATACACAGAAGAGTAAGGATCTACGTGATACCTAAATAATGCTATTAAGAAAAGGTGAAGAGGAGATGAGGAGGATAGTCCCTTCGTCTCCCACACGCAATGAAATACGAGTCCGGAGCCAAAAATGGCATATTTTTACAAAGAATTAGACCAAAATAGGTCAGTTTTTTTTTTTTTATACCCAAATGGGTATTTCGTTGATCATTCAACGAAATACCCCCGCCATCTGTTCATAGCAAAAGAACTCTTTTTTTTTTTTTTTTTTTTTTTTGCTATTTCGGGGATTGTTCCACGAAATAGCTTTTTTTTTAATTTTTTTTTGCATTTCGTGGAACAATCCACGAAATAGCTTTTTTTTTTTTTTTTAATTTCGTGAAAAAAATGATTTTTTTTTTTTTTACATATCATGACACAATCCACGAAATAGATGTTTTTTTTTATTTTATTTCATGAATAAAAAAAGAAATAGGAAATTATAATTTTTTTTGTTTTTGCATTTCGTGTATTAAAAAACGAAATAGGATAAATTTTTTTCTAATTTCGTTTGTATAAAAAGGAAATTGGAATATATATATATATATATATATATATATATATATATATATATATATATATATATATATTTCGTGTATTAATGAAGGAAATTGATTTGTTTTTTTATTTTTTTTGCATTTCGTAATCTAATGAACGAAATAGGTTTTTTTTTTTTTTTAGTATTTAGTGAATAAAAAAATATGAAATATATAATATTATATATATATATATATATATTTTGCATTTCGTGTATTAAAAAACGAAATAGGAAAATAATTTTATTTTCATTTCGTTTATATAAAAATGAAATAGGAATACATACATACATATATATATATATATATATATATATATATATATATATATATATATATATATATATATATATATATATATATATATTTCATTCATGTACCAATGAAATATTTGGTTCCACGAAATGAAAAATAAAAAAAAAAAAAAAACATATTTCGTGGATTGTTCCACGAAATGCAAAAAAAAAAAAAAACAGTTTTATTTATATTAACGAAACTGTTTTATTTTTTAATTTAAAACTGTTTTTTTTTTTTTTTTTTTTTTTTTTTGCATTTCGTGGAACAATCCACGAAATATGTTTTTTTTTATTTTTTATTTTGCATTTCGTGGAACAATCCACGAAATATAAAAAAAATAGTTTTTTTTATATATTTTTGAAATTGATTTTTTTTATATATATATATTCCAAATTGATTAAAAGCCATTTTTTAATTTTTTTTAAAATATATTTTTCAAAAAACTTAGTGTTTAACTGTAAGATTATTTTAGTCAACTTTATATATCGAGAAAATTAGTCAGCTTTATTTTCAAAAATTGAAACCGCAGAAGTGAAATTGACATTCACAGATACATTACCCCTGGATTTTTACGTTGAAATCTATTGCGTATCATCATCTTATAAGTAAATAAAACTGAAAATTTCACGCCAATTTGGGAAAAATTGAAATTGAATGTGATAAAAGACGTTTTTTTTTAAAATCGGCTCGGCCAAACCGCCTTACGGCGGTTTGTGTGCATAGATCTCGGAAAAATACCCAAAATCAAAAAAAAAATCGCGTAAATCGGACGTCCGAGCGCAAAGTTATGACCATCTAAAGTTTGACGACTTTACAACTAGTTTTTCTCCCTATATTTTTTAGAATTATATTTATATTTAAAATAAAGTTATGTCTTGACTTTACAACTAGTTTTTTTTTCGTTTATTAAAAAACGAAATAAGATTTTTTTTTTTATTTCGTGAATATATAAATTTTTTTATAAATGAAACACAAAAATATATATATATTCATCCTATTTCATTGGTACATGAATGAAATATATATATATATATATATATATATATATCCTATTTCATTTTATATAAACGAAATGAAAATAAAATTATTTTCCTATTTATATATATATATATATATATATATATATATATATATATATATATATATATATATGTATTCCTATTTCATTTTTATATAAACGAAATGAAAATAAAATTATTTTCCTATTTCGTTTTTTAATACACGAAATGCAATATATATATATATATATATATATATATATATATATATATATATATATAATTTCCTATTTCTTTTTTTTATTCACTAAATAAAAAAAAAAAAAAAAAAAAACCTATTTCGTTCATTAGATTACGAAATGCAAAAAAAATAAAAAAACAAATCAATTTCCTTCATTAATACACGAAATAATATATATATATATATATATATATATATATATATATATATATATATATATATATATATATTTTCCAATTTCCTTTTTATACGAACGAAATTAGAAAAAAATTTATCCTATTTCGTTTTTTAATACACGAAATGCAAAAACAAAAAAAATTATAATTTCCTATTTCTTTTTTTATTCACGAAATAAAATAAAAAAAACATCTATTTCGTGGATTGTGTCATGATATGTAAAAAAAAAAAAATCATTTTTTTCACGAAATTAAAAAAAAAAAAAAAGCTATTTCGTGGAACAATCCACGAAATAGCAAAAAAAAAAAAAAAAAAAAAAAAAAGAGTTGCTGCTATGAACAGTAACTGGGGGTATTTCGTTGAATGATCAACGAAATACCCATTTGGGTATAAAAAAAAAAAGACAGCCTATTTTGGTCTAATTGCTGTAAAAATATGCCATTTTGGCTCCGGACTCTGAAATACAGGGACGGATATTTCTGGAACAAAATTTTCTTTGATAATTCAAACACAATCATATTCTCCCTCTAAGTTGAATAATTTATACAAAAATCAAACTTGTACTAATATTTTTGCAAAGATAATACAAAAATACAAATAATTTAATTCCCAGAATTTACAATAAATAATTATATGAATATCACTCTTAAGTAATTAGTATGAATATTGTACTTTAAAAAAAAACTTTAAGAAGCTACACAACATGCATTAGGATTAGGATTAGGATTATGATTAATGTGAGTACCTATTTCATGCACCATCGCAATAACAGAGGAGCAACCGGGCCCACCAGATAGCCAAATCAAAAGAGGATCAGTAGTAGGGTCAGATTCAGATAGCAAAAAGTAGTAGAAAAGTTGCACCTCCTCATCTTTACCAACTCCAACATACCTATTTAATTAATTAGAGTGTCATATAATAACAAGAAATAAAGAGCGTCGTCATATAATAACAAGAAATAAAGAGCGTCTTTTCTAAAATAGGAGTAGTTTATAAAAGTAATGCTTTGACAAATATGAAATACATTCAAATATTTTGCATTATCATGATCGAGAGGACGTAAATTGTCTTACTTTTCTTATTAGTTTGTCCAAAAAAGATTGACACATTTTTATATTTCAAATAATTTAACTTTATGAGATGATTTATATTCACAGAAATATCTAAGGCTTGTTTTGGACCACACATTTCAAAAGTCTTCCCTTTATTTCTTTAACTTCGTGCCAAATCAAACTAAGATAATCTGTTTGGGACGAATGGAGTATTAATTATGACATTGTTACCATGAAATTCTTGAGTTATACACTATATATATAGTTCTAAGATCAAGATCCTCGTTCTTAACAGTTATCGATGATCTTGCTAACTTACTATATGAGTAAAATAAATTAGCATTATACTCATTCTAATCCTCGATAATTTTCAGTTTAAGCTTCAAATAACAATAATTGTAAGAAGTCTAAAAAACACAATGACGCGGAGTAAGCAGTGAGTGTTAAAAAATACAAAGAAGTAAAGAAACGAAGAAACCAAGAGGTTCAACATCTATTAAACACATAAAAAATAATTTTAATCTTATATATACAGTGTAATATTTGATCGAAGGGATTCGGATGAGCCCCCTTGCCCCTTACTAGCTTTGCCTGTGGGAGTAAGAATCAAGGAATTTGAGGTGTGGAATATTATTATTCTAACAAAAAAAAAAAAAAACCTATTGACAAAAAGACAAACAATTTTTTCTAGGATACAAATTCAGAAGAGAATCTAGGATTTCTAGAATATGAGTGTATCACTAAAAAAGAAGAAAAAATGTATTAAGTGGGAATTAATCCTTAATCCTCTAGGTAAATAACTCAACCTTTAATCAAGTGCACTATTTAGCCTTTTTGTAATACGAGTGCCAACATGTACTATTATACCAATTTTCAAAAATATGAATATAAAATATCTAATTTTATAGAAAGATCATAAATTTAAGTGCCTAAAATTTAATGTGTAAATTCGCCCTTGGATACAATAATCTTGTAAATTCATGGGAGCAAACAGAGCTTCACTCCCAAATTTTATAATAAAAAGGACAAGAAAAAGAAAAAATCAAACCAGCCAGCTCACAGTACAGTCTACCAACATGATTGTGGTGGGATGAACAGATTTTCTCCACCATTAAACAGAAAAAATTCTGTTAAGGAGAACTTCCCCCTTAAAAGGCCTTATACGATACGAATCTGAAATAATCGGGCCTTAATACCGATATCAAACAAGAAAGCAAAAGAAAACTCACCCAGTCTCTAGATAGAATGGGAGGGGTCCATTCAAACCGGGGAGAGACTCAACTGTGGAGTGAGAAGCAGCTTGTTGAAGAAGAAGTAAAAGGAAAAGGGGTAGCTTCAACAACCACTTTTCCATTATTCCTAAATTATCGCTTGCTTGCTAGTATCCAATAAGTCTAAAGTTTTTACAAAGGAGCTCCTTCAAAGTTTATCCCTGCCTGATCCCACTAGTCATTTTCTGGTCCCAGATGTAGTTAAAGTTTCCTTTGTCGGTAGGATTTCTTTTCTCTTCTTTTGGAGGGGAAGGATGGAATGTTAGTGTGGATGATTTAGAAGATATAATCGGAGTACATGTATGGTTAGGATCCATTTGTATACTTGGTGAAATCTGTGATATCTTAACAAAACCCTTGGCCTGGACTCGTCGCGCACTTGTATGGTCTGGAGAAGCTTACTTATCTCATAGTTATTGTACTTTTATTGTTTGTTTGTGTTTGTGACTATGTGACCACCGGAAGCGGAAGAGCTATTTGATGAGACTTCATTAGATGATTGTATTTTTAAAATGTAATTTTAAGCATACTGACATTAGAAGAATTGCAACTTATCGTATAATTTTTGAATATTCATATTTTAATTTTAAAATATTCATGAGTTGATTTAATCCGAATTTAGTTTCAAAAATTGATCAAATTTAACTTTCGAACAACGAAAAATATCACATAAATTGAGACGAATATTATATTTGGAGTTAGTTAGCACATAGCTTTCCATCAACATGCTTAGTTGCTTACGGCAGGGGGTAAATTTGGCATTTCAAAGCTTCCATTTTTTAATTCTGACATAGTACTGTATTGTTTTGTGCGTTGTACGTACTACTTTTGTTTGATTTCTTATGTATTCCCTGGCCCGGCAGGAGTAATTCTGCTGGCTTTGTAGGTGAAGTTGAAGATTTTATATTCAAATTTACATCGAAGGTTAGTTAGTTTGACCTTCCTAAATTGACACTGAGGTAGTAATAATTGTGCCTTAAAAGGGAAGGCTCTTGTCTACTTTGTAGTTTTCATTGCCAAGTCAAGCTGTTTTAACTACATCATTAAAAGCCAATAGGGAAAAAAATGGCACTCCAAATAGTGATGTTCCCATGGTTTGCTTTTGGCCACTTCATCCCATTTCTCAATCTGTCGAATGAACTAGCAAAAAGAGGTCACAAAATCTCATTATTGTTGCCAAAAAATGCACAAATACGACTGCAAAATCTCAATCTTTATCCTGATCTCATCACTTTCCACAAACTCACAATCCCTCATGTCGATGGCCTTCCATATGGAGCAGAGACTACAGCTGATGTGCCTAGTTCTTTGGAGAGTCTGTTAGCAACAGCTATGGATGAATTGTATGATCAAATCAAATCATTTCTTCAAAATCTAAAACCCCATTTCGTTTTCTTTGATTTTGCTTATTGGATTCCTGATTTAGCACTAGAAATAGGGGGTATCAAGACTGTGTGTTACAAAGTTGTTTGCCCTGCTGCAACATCTATCGCGTTGATTCGATCACCAGATAAGACTACTTTTACGGCATCAACTGCAGCTCAGATAGTAAAGCCACCACCAGGTGATTCATTCAAACTCCTTTTTTGTTTTGTTTTGAGTAGTTATATTCAAAGACAAATTTAGGATTTGAACTTTATCATGAGTTATGCATTCTAGGACAACTATGTGCTAGTAACTGGGTTGCTAATTTAATTTCGTACATATGGGGTTTAGGCCAAAATTATTGAATTCCCGCGGGCTATATGTTATATATTAACCAAAAAAACATTACAAGAGTAAGTGCTAGTATTTGCACTTGATAATACAGAGTCATTACAAGCTGATGTTTTCAGAGACGAATCTAGAATTTCTAGTATTAAGTGGGAATTGATCCCTAATCCTCTACGTAAATAACTCAACCTTCAACAAAGTGCACCATTTAGCCTTCTTGTAGTATGAGTGCCAGTAGATAATATTATAGCAATTTTAGAAAATATATACATAAAATACCGAGTTTTACGGAGAGACAATAAATTCACGTGCCCCGAATTTTACATATAAATTCGCCACTGGATGTTTTCCTAATATATGTAGTTCCCGTTTGTCTGCTTCCAATCTGGGGCGGAGTTGATAGGAGTGAAGGGGGTTCAAAATGAATCCCGTTGGTCGAAAAATTATCTTGTAAAAAAAAGTAAAAAATATATATATATATATATATATATATATATATATATATATATATATATATATATATATATTATATGTTAACTGTTCGATCCCTTGGCATAAGGAATTTTTGTTGTAAGGGATTTCAAAAGTTGTCTTAGGTCACAAGTTTGAATTTCAAACTTTTTTGTCCACCACTGCTTCTAGCTTGTTTGGAACAAAGGAAGAACTGCCAAAATTACAACTTTAGTACTAAAATTATGCATCATATAGTGCTATGCTTTGCTAGTAAATCTGCAATTCCGGTCGTTCTGCTCTCTAAAGATGTGGTCAATTGGTGGATCTCCAGGTTACCCTTCTACTAGTGTGGTGTTGCACGAATGTGAAGCTAAGTTGTTATCATTTCTTTTTCATGAATATGGCAAGGGGGTGACATTTTACGAACGATCGAAGAAGGGAATGACACGATGCGATGTAATAGCGATGAAAACATGTAGGGAGATTGAAGGAACCTTTGGTGACTACATAGCAACACAATTTGAAAAGCCAGTCCTTTACACAGGACCTGTTCTTCCAGAGCTGAAAAAGGAGCCTTTAGAAGAAGATCGATTATCGAATTGGCTCGAGAAATTCGAGCCAGGATCAGTAGTGTTCTGTGCATTTGGGAGCCAATTGATTCTTGAAAAGAAGCAATTTCAACAACTTGTTTTAGGCCTTGAACTGACTGAGTTACCATTTCTTTTAGCTGTTAAGCCACCCGAAGGGACAAATTCAGTTGAAGAAGCCTTGCCAGAGGGATTCAAAGAAAGGGTTCAAGAAAAGGGATTGATTCTTGATTGTTGGGTGCCACAATTGAAGATTTTAAATCACAAATCAGTTGGTTGTTTTGTGAGTCACTGTGGGTACGGATCAATGTGGGAGTCTTTGGAATTGTGTGATTGTCAATTGGTACTTCTGCCAGGACCTATTGATCACATTTTAAATGCTAGGCTGATGGAACAAGAACTTAAGGTTGGTGTAGAAGTGGAGAAGGATGAAAATGGGTTGTTTTCAAAGGCGAGTTTGCGCAAGGCGGTGAAATGTGTCATGGATAAAGATAGCCAAATAGGTTGTTTTGTGAAAGAGAATCATAGGAAATGGAAGGAATTTCTTTCAAGTCCTGGCTTCATGAGTAACTATATTGATAATTTCATACACAACTTGCATGGAATTCTAGTTGAATAGACCTATATTAGCAGAAAGTTACTGGGTTGGCAGAATCCAGTAATTTTAGTTCAGAATCGTGTATTTGTGTTAAGAAATTTACTTAATATGTATAAATAATCCATCCCCAACCTGTTGTTGTCCTGTTTTGAGATTCAAAACCCATAAACTTAAAATCCTGTATCTGTATTTGCATATGATTGTGATCTCTGCTAAATTTATCTAAGACAGATATTTGTACTCTTTTAGTCGTACTACAATTTCTAATTGTACTAATATTGTCATAATGATCATGTAATGTTGATTTGATCTAATATAAATTCATTTTAGTCTTGATTCCATGGGGAATTTTGAGTTTTCTTGTTAGAATATGCTTCTTGATATTACATCCCAAAATTAAACCCATGATGTAACTTGCATTTATCCGATGTTTTCGTGCAGTGTTTAGGAGTTATACACCTTTCCTTCAAATTTAGTGCCATTTCTTATTTTTAATTTAGGGCCTCCAAATACACTTCTAAACACTCAAAGAAGTGTACAAGTTCAGATATAAAGTAGAGTCTTGTATCTTTTAACTACGAAAAAGGGCCAAAATTACCCCTATCATATGAAAAAATGGCTCACAAATATCCTCCATTCACATGTTGATCTAAAAATACCGCGGCCAAAACCTGATTGCTTTTTGCAATTTAAAATAGTCATGTGGCCTATTCTGATTTGACACATGTATGACTTAATTTAAAACTTTGTTTTTTCTTAAACCCAAACCGTTGTGGACTCCATTGTCGTTCACAGAGAGGGGGAAGGGGATTTGGAGAAGAAAGGCTGAATATTTCAAATTTGGGCTTTAGTTCGACTTTGGGTTCATCATAGGTCCAATTCTAGTCTGATCTACTTGTATCACTGACCAATATCAAGCCTGCCTTGTGGGGATTAAATGCCCGTTATTGTTTTGTCCACGAATGTAATACATTATCCCAAGTCCAAATTATATGAAGTCATATGCATGTCCATTTTGTTGTGGATCGCTCAAGGCAAGAGAGAAAATTAATAAATGAACAATGTTTATGCATTTTTTTTTTTTTTTTGTAGAGACTTAAATTAGTTAATTGGGGGTGACTCAATGGAAAGGCTAAAAAGATTTTTCTTCAGGCCACAAAAATTTGAGACCTCGAGTTTTTTAATTAGTAGAAAACAAAGAAAGAAAATTTGTCTACTTTTTTATAGAAAACTATACATGAGAAAGTGCAACATATTCTGATGGAGTTTACTCGAGATCAGCAAAGTCAAGATATACTTTTTGGAAATCTGTACGTGTCTAAATACTTCCTCTGTATTTTCTTCTTATGAGATATTTTTCCCATTTATAATTAATTGATACAAAATTAATAAATACTATGAAATACTAACAAAAATTCAATAAAATGAAGTATAACCTGAGCAAGAAAAGCCTCAGCACCCTCTTTACGGAAACACAATAATCCAATTGATTTAGCACTATTGGGGTCCGAAATAAGGACGAATTCATTATTAGAATTACTAACATTATACACACAAGTTCCAGCTAATGTCTTCGCCACATAACCCGAGCTCAAACCGGCAACCTTCTCTTGACGCTGTTGCGACACCGAAGCAAACGGAAGATAAGAGTTCGCCGGAAACGAACAACTCTGCCCTACCGCTGCCGCAGCAGGCGAAAACGGTTGTTGAATAAAGCCGTCAGCGAACTGTTTAGCTTCGGCACCGAGCCGTTTCGCTTCGGTACCGAGGCGGGACACATGTTGGTGGATGAAGGTGGAAAGAGAGAGGAGAGGACTAGTGGAAGGCCCGAATCCGGTTGAGGGTTTGGACTCCATTGTTTGTTCACTGAGAGAGAGGGGGAATTGGAATTCGGAGGAGAAGGCTGAATATTTTTCAAATTTGGGCTTTAGTTAGTTCGATTTTGGGTTCTTCATTAGGTCCAGTGGTACTAACTGGCTCTACTTGTATTGGTAACCAATATCAAGTCGGGTCATTTGCACTTTTGTCCCTGTTTTGTGCTAGTCTTTAATTTTTGTTCCTCAAACAAACAACTTTTTTTTAAATTTATAAACCAAAAACCAAACCAACAAAAAGAGGGACATTAGTTTTTTTCTATGTTTTCGCATATATAATATACTAGTAAGTACTTTTTAAGATAAAAAACTTATGACTCGCTAGGTATAAATTCGATTTTAAAGGGAAAAAAATAACAGACCAGCCCATTTGAAGGATGATGAGTGCAATTTCTTCCTATCAAGCATCCTTATTTTCAATCCTAGTGTTAGAATTGAATTTATTTTGTTAGTATTAGTATTAGTTTGACATTTGTTGGGTTTTATTTGAGTTACTAATAGTTATGGGCTATAACACTTATTGAACCATTCAAAATTCTAATTCTAAGCTTGAAATAATATGTAAAGACAAAAAACTATGAAAAAGTTTAAGAAATATTTATAAATTACATTATAAGTAAAGATTTTTATGTATAAAATATTTTTGAAATTTTATACATGCAATGTCGGGTTGGTTTGATTCAGTTTGACCTTTTTAGTTAAAATCAAACCAAATCAAGAGTGGTCGGGTTTTTCTTTTTAAAACCAAACCAAATTAAACCAACCACTAATTGAATTTTTTTCTCAGTTTGATTCGGATTACCGGTTTGATGCGGTTTGTCGGTTTCCTTAGTGCACCCCAACCTGTAGGGATCAAATGTCCACTATTCTTTTGTCCAAAAATGCAATACATTACCCCAAAGTGCAAAACATTTGATCATATCCATGGCCCTTCTGTTGTGTAGCTACAGGCAAGAAAGAAAATTAATTAATGAACATTTTTTGTACTTTTTTGGCATATAGACTTAAATTAGTTAATCAGGATTGTATTATAAAAATTCGCGTTTTTCTATAATTGTTAAATTCAATTTAAATGAATTTACTAATTAAATTGTGATGGAAATTTCGTAAGCATTACTTAGAAAAAACATAAAATTTATGATTTATTTTTTATCTAATTCTACATTTACTTATGGGTGTAATTTACCTATTGAAAAGTTTTTCTATAATTTTTCTTATTTTGATTGGTGTAATTCCCCTATTGAAGATGTTATTTTACTTGTGCAAGTTCATTTTTTCATATACATAAAAGATATAAGTTCCTTGATGAAAATGTTGATTTTACTCCTGTTGTTAATGGGTGTGATTCCTCGTTTAAGATGCTAATTATGTTCGTTTCTTGATTTTAGAGATGTAATTTTCATATTTGCAAATAAAATAGGCCTATTAAGTTGACCGAAAACTCAAAAGAGATGGACCCGACCCAAATACACGTTCCTAACAAGATGTACATTGAAGAAAATTGTGGCACCCGCTACCTTCAAATCCTAGATCTGTCTCTGACTGATTCCGGTGTGTTTGCGGCAGTATTTGCTAAATCTTTTGTATGGAATCGCACGGTGACAAAAATAGACTTAAATGTCAATGCTCATCGCATTAGGCTGGGGTCGTTATTGTGGAAGTATGGCAGAATGAAGCAGAAGCAGCATATCGTTAGCGATTTAGAAGAGACTGAAAAAATGAAACTTGGTCGTGTGAAACAATGTCGGCAGTAGATTTATGTAGTTTTTTAAAGCAACCATATAATCATGGTCGCCTCTGTTTAAACATAAAAAAAACCTCCATTTTATTTATCAAATTTTTATAAATACATCAAAAAATAAAATTCTAATGACATGAAAAAAGTGCTTCGACATATCTTTGTAGGGGACACAAATTTTTTTTCAGTGATCTTTTCTTCCGTAGCCCTTGGTGAGATTTAAACTTCGCATTATTCAGATACTAGATAAGTTAAAAAATTGCCAACAGAGACGGCAAAATTAACTGCGGTAAGTGTCCAAAATAAGCACTGGCATTCCAACAGAGGCTCTCTTTTTTGCATTTCTGTCCGCCACCCAAAATTTTGCAACAAAAAGCATCTTGACACATCAGCAAATTCTATGGTCATCCCACGGGACTGAAGAACGCCATCTAGAAGACAGAAGGTAATAATGTAACACATTAGCCACTGAACTTCTCCAAATAACGCACCAGCAGAAGTTGTGGACACTCAAAAGTATACAAGTATCTATGAAGACAACAAAATAGTTTTTTAAAAGGCAAGAACGGTATAGAGAGAGCATAATCTAAGAACTGTAATTGAAAATGTCAGGGAAACTTAAAAAGGGCAGTAAGATATACCTTGGTGACTACCGCCTGTCAGTTTTGCCAGTTGATCGCTTTTCAGAGAAGAGATGTTTTGGTTTCAGAGTAGGAATGACTCTATCAGACTCTCCCCGCCGAGCATCCCTGTTCCTCTTATTGGCAGATTTCCGAGACATCTTTATAGCCTACTCCATCTGGGGTTTGTCCTTGAAACCTTCCCCTGGACCAAATTCACTTCGAGGTCGTGACATTGACCATCTTGATCCCATGGAAAGTGATCTAGACCTACGTTGCTTCTTGTTGGGAGTAATCTCATCCACATCCATTGCATCATTACCATTGCCATCCCCATGTTCACCTGATCTCTCTCGCTTACGACCCCTCGACTTACTTCGGGCTCGATCGATAGCTAGAGTTGGATCCAATCCCAAAGCAGATAACTGTCTTCCCATTCTTTTTGAAGTAAACTCCTTGTCCTTATCAAACTTCCTTGGTACAGTAGGTCGGCTCTGTGCAGTGCACTTCTTCATCCTATGCTGTTGAATGAGCACACTTTTCTTTTTCCGGATTACAGCTAATGCGGCTTCTTCTTCAGGGGTCAGCTCTGCACCGTCCATCTCAAAATCATCATCTCCTTCCTCATCCTGACGAAGACCTTCTTCTCTCTCCAATTCTTCAAGCCTTTCTAAGATATCAGGGTCAACATAGTCATAAACATTGTGCCCATCTAAAATTTCAGGCATTATATCTTCCTTCCACTCTTCATTTGCTAATAGATAGTGTTTCCTCAAGCTAGCAGAATAAACACCAGCACCTCCATTCTCATTCTCCAGATCTCTCTCAAGCTTCCTTTTCTGTTTCTCAGCATCTGCCTCGGCTTGCTTCGCTCTGACTTCCAACACTGCCTCAGGTATGCATGCTGGCCTCTCTTTCTGGTCACGTGGTTTTGGCATAGAAACATGGAAGCGGTTCAGACAGCCGCTTAACTTTTTCGACTTCATTTTTAGTTCTACCCTTTGATTCAGTAACCTCTCACAAGCTGCATTCTTCACTGCTATTACGCCATCTTCGGTCAAAGTGCTCATAGTTAACAGCGCACCTGCTTCATCTGTCGGCTCGCCACCTTGACCTATCACTGTCTTCATAGCTTCATCTTTCATCTCCACGACTAACTTCTTATCTTCCTCTGAAATCCCTTCCATTGGCTGCAAGTCCGTTTTGTTGCATACGAGCATCAACGGTTTGTTCATAAAAAGTGATTTGATGCTATGAAAAAGAGCTGCCTGTTGCGCAATGCTATAGCCACAAGACCCAGAAATATCAAGGAAAAATAACACAGCAGCCCTCAGATGTGCTAGAGCTGTAATACTGCACATTTCTATGATATTACGATCCTCAAATGGCCTATCCAAGATCCCTGGAGTGTCTATCACTTGATACCTCAGATATTTGTAGTCCGTATGACCGACAAACAATGACTTTGTGGTGAAGGCATAAGGCTGTGCATCCACATCTGCTCTGGTAATCTTTTTGATGAATGAACTCTTGACAACATTTGGATACCCGCAAATCAATATGGTCCTAGTATTAGGATCAATTGTGGGAAGTCTTGTCGCGTGCTGCCTAATCTGCTCCAAATAAGCTAAACTTGGGCCAATGCGCTTTATAACAGTGCACATACGCCCAAGAGCAGCAACTTTCAGGGACTTGCAGCGATATAGTGAGTCACCATACTTCAACAATTTCACATAATCTTTAGCAATTTTAGAAATCAAATTTCTAGCAGTATTAATCTGGCCAAGGGCAAGCTTGTAATGGTCTTTGTTGCAGAGCACATGAAGAAGGTCCTCGTGGAAAGGATTGATATCGTCAAGCTTGGGGAACTCATCAATAATGGTGGAGAGCTTGTCATAGAAATTCATCTGCGTATATTTCGCTTTGCGCATGTAAAATTGACGAATACGAGAGATAGCATATCCTTTGTGCACAATAGTAGGAGTCTGACGCTGTGTGCGAGACAGAATGGTATCGACAAAGTTTGGGAACCACAGTAATCTTCTTAAAAAAGTACTGCACCATCTTTTATAATATGGATTTGCAGTATAGTGTTGAAACTGCACAGTAAAATGAAAAACTGCATTAGCAGATGCACAAACATAAAAAGGAACACATCAACCAACTGATATCTCTCAAACCAATCACACTCAGCAATTCAAATTAGAAAAATATCTTCCATTGAAAAGCTTATTAAAAGTGCCTTCAAATTCTTAGACTATGAAAATATACACAACCAGGAAAAATAAAAAATTTCGGCCTAGAGTTCAAAATTTATAGCTAGACTATTCCATTGTACCTTAATACTACTATTATGACATGCATTACAGATTGAAATACAACATTACAACACATAGTCTCTATTTTAAAACCTGCTCAGATAGAAGCACCAGTTGTCCAATTGTTCAACTCGTCCAAGTTTATATAACTTCATTGCAAATTACAATAAAGCAACTATTGTTAGCTGTTTTTAATATACGGCATCAACTTTAAAAAACAAAAAGGAACTCTAGAACAAACCATGCTTTAGCATTCATATCCATGACATTGAGATGAAAAATAACACTTTTTAATCCACGAAGAAATAGTAAATACTGATTTGGTTCATACCCAATAACTAAAGCACAGAAGCTGAACAAGATTTCAGAAAGCAACATAATTTGGAGTATTCAAAACATAAAATTTACGACGTTTCAGTCAAAAGAGAAAACAATATGCTGCAAACGAGAATCAATAACTAAATCCTTGAAGTATAAAGATGGAAACCTTTATTCACTTTCAGTTCCACAAAATAAAAAATAAGCAAACCCGTCAACTGAAATCACACATTAAGCACAAGTTTCATCTAAATTCATGCATTGAAAAGAAATCGATACACACATCCACTTAGAGATAACTATATCCAACGTCTAAATTTACCACAGAAATTCACCTCAGGAGCAAAACAAAATATGAGCTCAATTCTTCTATCATGTATCAGCAAAAGGAAATGAAAAAAAATACTTACGGTTATGGATGGACTCTGAATATGGCTTGGCCTTTGAAGGGTTTTTGAAACCTAAACCCTAAGAAGAGTTTGTGATGAGCCGCACCAAATTATATACGGGGAAGTTACATAAATACAAGTAGTAAAATATTTCGTAATCTACAACTATTAACCGAATTACATAATTTACTATATATACTCTATATTTAGGGTATATGTATGATTTTATATCATAAATAAAAGAATGTTGCTATGAATAAAAGGCTAATAATAAGGAGTTTCCTATATTAGTGATAACTAAATTAAATACGTATCAGAACTCATTAATTACTTTTCTAAACATCTCAATATACTCAGCTAGCATTTTAATCCATAAAATAGTATACTACTGTTTATATGATATATATTATACAATTCCTTGAACAAGTATATATATTCTTGTACTTATATATTACGTATATTTCACTATTACATACTATATATAATATTATGTTTTATGTATATTAACTAGTGTATACTATATATAAAATAATTTCTTATGTATAGTAAAGAAAAAGTGTGTGTATATATATATATATATATATATATATATATATATATATATATATATATATATATATTGACCACGTACATTATTGTATATATTAGGCATATATTGTTTATTATATTAAATATATACAAATATAAATTTAATTGAGTTAATTTTTCTATTTCATGGAAGAGAGAGAAAAAAATTGAATAATTAATATGTGATGGCAGAAAGGAAGCCAAGTTTATGGGGTGGGGTGTCAATTATTAATTAAGATCCTATTTTAGTGGTTCCATAAGTAATTGTATTATTCTTTCTATATATTGTATATTGTATATTTTATATGTTATTGTAGAGTACAATTGGCAGGCACATAGAGTAATATATTCATAGATTAGATATATCGTAATATTATATACTATATACACAAATAATATTATTATATTATATACTATGTACAAACTTAAATATACTAATTTCTACTATTATATTCACAAGTATTTTGTTATCATCTTTTTAGTTAAATATACCATATACTTTTTAAGGTATATTTTCATGTACATTTCTTATACTATATTCCATATACCATATCTTTTCATGTACTTTTCTTAATATTAATATATTCAAATAATTTATTTTAGTCACAAAAAAATAATTGAATCATCATCAAGTCAAATTAAAAAAAGAAGAATAAAAAGGATGAAAGGAAAGAAAAAAAGTCCTTTTAAAACGGTAGATGGAATATGGGATTTGAAGTTGATTTTGTTATGTTTATTTGGAAAATTACATTCTAATATTTTTGAAAAAAAGAGAAAGTAAAAACTGGATACGCTTTAATGGTAGTAACTCCTAAAATTAAGTATTATTAATATTTTTGGAATGTAAAAAGTTATATTTTTGTATTAAGAAGTTAAAATTTTGAATAAGTTGTATTTATGTAATTTTTTGAAAGTAATTGTAATCTTTTTAATTACCATTTGAAAAAATTGTATTTGTATATGGACTTGGGACGGTTTGCAATATTTCGGCCCATTCTAAACAACTAGACTATCATAAATAGAAATAGGGCAAGGACACAAGTAGTCATTGGATCAAAAATATTGATAACCGGATGGCCACATAAAAATTAAGGGAAAATAACCTAATAATACTTTTTTTTTTTAAGCCAATCACCCTTTGAAGTTTGATCAGTGATCATCGGATGTTGGGGGGTTTGGCATGACCCCTACCTTGTTTATTCATTAAACCAGCAAAAGAAGTGGAGGGGGACAAGGACCAAAACCTCCAGAAGTACATGAGGTTAGTGAAGCAACCTGTCAAAAAATTAGAAGCATGAAGGGGATAGTTAGCTCTTATACAAATATACATCCCTTCATGCTAGTACAAACGATTCTAACTAACAAAAAAATTAGCTTTGTCCACTTTGCTCCTCAAGCTTGGAAGCTGCCAATTATCCATATAAAATGGGCCTTTGATGTTTCCAGGAAGTTGGCCATACGATGAGTATTGAGAGGTGTTGCCACTGCTTGCTGCATTTTTGGCAAGCAAATCAGTAACATGATTCGCTTCCCTGTAGCAATGGGTGACATCAACATTATCCTGCCTCATGGCTTTAACGGAGCTTAGGATGATCCCTTTTAGTCTAAGATTGTTGGTATCCTTAGCTTTAAGCTTGTTGACTATGACTTGCGAGTCTAGTTCAAGTTGGAATTCACGAAAGCCGAGATGTAAGCACTGATGAATTCCTCCACGGGCTGCCATGGCTTCAGCGATATTGTGGGAGCTGCACTGTATAGACTTGGAGAAGGCAGCAACCATCTCCCCTGTATAAGTTCTAATGATACGACCTATTCCTGCTTTGCTATTAGGAAGAAAACTACCATCCGTGTTGACTTTAATTTTCCCCACAGCTGGTTTGTTCCACACCACATGCAAGTACACTATTTTGGGTCTCCACAACTCGACATCTCTGCATAAATTGGGCCACGGCCAGCTGAAGCAAAAGTTGGGAAGGCTTTGGTTATGGCCGCGTTTATAGTCCAACTAATATGGTATTCCATTTTTTTGATAAATAATTTGTTTTGATCCCCGTATCTACAGGCAGTCCACGTTCTCCAGATGTCCCAATAGATAGCCAAAGGGACAATGTTAACGATTAGCTTGTGGACACTATTAGAAGTTGTAGTGTCTCTCCAATGTTTCAAAAGTCTTCTTATAGGCCAATTGGTGTGTCTGATACCTAGAGGGGAGCCAAAATGATTCCAAATTTGTTTAGCTGCTTCTCCTTTTATAAAAGTGCGTTGGAGGCTATCTCTCGTGGCTATGTTGCAACAGCTACAATCGGTATCGTCATTGATGGAAAATCTGGAGAGGTTCTTGTTGAAAGAGAGCTTGGACAAGCACGCTCTCCAAGCTAGAAAAGAAACCTTGAAGGGGATACAGTTATGCCATAAGCTGCCTAGGCTCTCATTTTCTTGTTTCCTATCTCTATTTACCTGAAAAGCAGATAAGTTAGTGTAGAGTCCATCACTGGAAGGTTTCCATAGAATGAAATCTTCCAGTGAAGGGTCTCCAATGATGATGTTATCAATGATATTTGTCATTCTGTCCTCAAAGTCGATGGCTAGTTTGTTTAAGTCCCAGCCACCATTGATCATATACTCATTGACAGTAGTATGCCTGTTGTGGTAATGGTCGGGAAAAAAATTGGCCAAAGCACCTTTATCTGACCAATTATCCCACCACAGACTACAAGTACCAGAATTAATTTTCCAAAGCATATTATTTTCCACCTTTTCTCTGATTTGTAACATGTGTTTCCAAGCATGAGAGTTGCCTGCAACCTATTTTTTTGCCGCAGGATGAGACATGCTACAATATTTGGCTCTCATAAAAGTGCTCCAAAGCGAAGTTTGAGTTCTAAACCTCCACCATCTCTTTATAGCAAGGGTGTTGGTTATTTCTCTCATACTTCTTACGCCTAAGCCCCCCTCACTGGTAGGATAGCATAGGTCCTTCCAGGCACTCCAATGATATTTGTTCTTTTCCTTTGAAGTGCCCTAAAAAAACCTAGCAAAATGTTTTTCAATAAGCGACAGAGTACCTTTAGGGGGGCTCATAGCAGAAAGAGTATATATGAGGAGAGATTGGAGAACATTTTTAATCATCACCATTTTAACTCCATAGGTAAGCATATTGCCCTGCCAACTGTTGAGTCTATTAGCCACCTTAGTAGCCATATTCTCAAAGTAAACAAGTTTCTTTCTACCAATATAAAGAGAACATCCAAGATAAGTGAAAGGAAAACTTTTTTGCATGAACCCAGTGCAAGTTCTCATTTTGTTAATTCTTTGAGCACTCGCTTTTGGGTCCGTTAGGAAGAAACTTTTCTCCCCATTTACCTTTTGTCCAGAAGCCTTTTCATATTCCAAAATATGATTCATGATCAGATTGATAGTCCTTTCTTTACCACTGCTGAAAATAACAATATCATCCGCATATGCTAAATGATTGATTTGAGGACCTCTCTTGTTCATATGAAATGGGATGAACTCCGGGTTACTGTTGAGGCTGTTGAGAGATCTAGTAAGGACCTCAACAGCAATAATAAACAGAGAAGGGGATAGAGGGTCCCCTTGTTTCAAACCTTGGGAAGAGGTGAACAAACCTCTTCTAGTTCCATTAATAACTATGGAATACCACACATCAACAATCAGCCCCCAGACTAAATCTATCCAGATTTCTGAAAAACCAAATTTCCTCATAACAGAAATAAGGAAATTCCAGGACAGCCTGTCATAGGCTTTTGCCATGTCAAGCTTAATCACAATATTACCACATTTGTTTTCTTTTCTTATGCCTTGAATGATTTCCTGAGCTAACATCACATTTTTAGTAATCAATCTGCCTTGAACAAAACTACTTTGGTTTTTCGAGATGAGTGAGGGGAGAAGGGGGTTTAGTCTGTTGGAAATTATTTTAGAGATGATTTTGGTGGAGAAGTTAGTGAGGCTAATGGGTCTCATCTCTGTGAAATTGGATGGAGATGTGACTTTGGGAATCAAGATAAGGCAAGTATGGTTATAGTATTTGGTGAGGCTTCTGCCGTTAAAGAATTCTTGAACAAAGTCAGTGACTTCTTTTTTGATAATATCTCAACAAACTTGAAAGAAAGTGCCATTGAAACCATCAAGGCCAACAGTGCTTTCTGAACTAAGATTAAAAATAGCCTCCTTGATTTCTTTTTCCTATGGAATTTTAGTAAGCATATCATTATTCTCCTCTGTGATAATACGAGGGATATAGCTCAGAACAGTATCGTCAGCAGAATGGAGTCTTAGGTCGAACATTTTTTCAAAGTGATGAACCGCAGCTTTGCCAATTTTGTCCTCTCCCTGTATCCAAGTACCTCGGTGGTTCTTGATTCTGGAAATATGTAATTTTCTTCTTTTATCTCTCATCACACTATGGAAGTATCTAGTGTTGTAGTCACCCTCTTGAAACCATTTGATTTGTGATTTTTGTCTAAGCATGTTGTCTTGGATACCCAACCACCTGATGTATTCAGCGTTGGCTTTGTTAATCTCTTCTCTGCTATGCTCATTACTGTCTTGAAGGTCTAACTCTTCCAATAGTTGACTTTAGTTTCCCAGGAGTTAAGTTGTTCATTGATGTCGCCCATACTAATCTTGGACCAATGGCTCAGTTTCCTTCCCACTGCTTGCAATTTGCTCTTTAGTCTCCACATAGCATTTCCTTGAACTTGGTTGTCCCATACTTCCTGCACCACAGTTAGAAAATCAGGTTGCAAGGTCCAAAGATTAAGGAATTTAAAGTACCTGATGATTTCTTGTTGGCCATTATGGCATTTCAAGAGCATTGGTCTGTGGTCGGATCCTGTTCTGGATAGGTTTCTGACATAGTTATGTTGAAAACATTGCAGCCACTGATCATTAGCACAAATTCTATCCAGTCTTTTCTAAATTCTTTTGCCCGGCCTCATGTTATTGCACCAAGTGAACTTTGGTCCTACAAAACCAATGTCAGTTAACCCACAAGCTTCCATAGAGCTAATAAAGTCCAAGCTCTTGTTTGCTCTATGGGCTCTGCCTCCAATTTTTTCCTCAGTGTCCATGATGACATTTGTTACACCTCGTAAATTTTCGCGTCGTCGTAAGCAAACTAATGTGAGTCCAGAGAGGCTATGATACCCCTAAAAGGTTAAGGAAGACTTTTAATAAGTGTTAGACAAGTATTTAAAGGTTTCGGGATCAAGCGAATCGAAGAAATTAGGTTCATTGAAAATTTGGAAAAACTTGACAGAATTTTGGACAGAAATTTTGGTCCAATTTGGGAGGGGCATTCTCCTAGAATATGAGGAGTTACGGAATCCATTGTTGACACCCAATTTTGTCCCGCCTCTCCTCCAAATGTATATTTACACTCCTCATATTTTGGCATTTTAAAAATTAATTATTTATATTTTTACTATAATTATTAGCTTTTATTAATATCGGCGTTTCATTACTCAATTTTCATCAGTTGTTATTGTTTTCATTATTATTATTATTATCTTTATTATTATTATTATTGTTATTTTTGTCGTTCGCATTAGAATCGTTTCAGCATTTTACCATCCCATGCACACGCTTCGCGTTTATTTTCGCAAAATTACATATTAGCGTTTATTTACTGTTGCTTTCAAAATACTATTGCACGGCTATTACGAAATCATATAATTTTATTTTATTATATGAGTACTACTAATTACATATTTTAGTCCGTATTAATTCAGTTCATGATCAAATCCTAAACTATTTGGGCTAAAGCTTAATTCATGAAACCAACCCACACAATGATCAACCCAGCCCACTTTTTTTTAAGTCACCAGCCCATCGAACCCGGTCCACTCCCGCGACCCGACCCGA
This sequence comes from Lycium ferocissimum, assembly GCF_029784015.1. NCBI lineage: Eukaryota > Viridiplantae > Streptophyta > Magnoliopsida > Solanales > Solanaceae > Lycium > Lycium ferocissimum. The sequence continues at coordinate 31,343,700 of NC_081351.1, read as the reverse complement.
CCCGTTTCCCCTCTTCACAAAGGAACCATTAGGGTTCCTTTGTCTACAGATCCGCCGCATAACCCCCCCCCCCCCCCCCCCCCCCCCCGCCCTTTCCTTTCTCTTTCTCCTTCATCTTTCTCCTCTCCTTCTCCCTTCCCCCTTTTACATGAAAATAAACCCTAATCCCTTTCAAATCTTGAACGCCGCCAGCTCATCTAAATCGATTTTTGGCAAAGATTCGTCCGCATTTCATGTTACCAGTACTGTTTGCCCATTTCGGGTAACACATTTAATGTTGTTGTCTTTATCCTCTCCATTCAACGACTCCAACGCAGAAAAGTGAATCCTCTTTCCCCTCCCTTTTCAGAAAAGCTCAGTCTCCCTTTCACCTTCACAGATTTGTCTACACCCATTTGCGCGCAAGATTTGTGTCCTTATGCGAATGACGATACCAGCATAAATCTCTGCTTTTTCAGACATGTCTGAGCCGAATCACGTGATCACTTGAAACATTTTCAACGTTCAGATTTGAACGGACCATTTTGACTCGATTTGAATCCGATGCCAAAAGTCCCGCCCAATTTCCAGTTGTAAAACCCTAACAAATTCGCTATAAATATTGGTTTTCGAGAACAGAGAGAGGGATTTTTTTCGAGCCGCCTCAAACCCCCTTGAAAATATTAAGTTCCGATTCGCCCCAAAATACCCGAAAATATTAAGTTGCAGTTCGTGGTGATAGTTCAAAAGATCGAATCGAAATACTCAAACAATTGCTTCTTTTTCTCGCCTGTTTATTGTTGTTGCGAATCCGAGCTTAGCAAGCTCAGATTTGGTAGTCGTCGAGTGTAGATCGAAGACTCGCACCCACTTCGCTGCACCCGGTTAAGGTAAAATTTCCTCCTCTTAGTTTAGTTTTAATAATTTTAATGATGTTCGTATGTTTGTATATGTGGGATTAGTTTGCTAGATTAATCATGAATTTAGCCTATCATTAGTCTTGTAATAGAAGTCTGCTTCGATTTAGTCTACTATAGTGTCATTTAACTTCTTATGTGTTGGTCAAAATATGCTGAGCGATTAGTTTGATTAGTATATATGGAGAACATATTTTACATCAACTGACTTCAACATACTTGTTTAGGTGCAAAAGAACAATGTAATCGGACAAATACATATGTATAAAGATTAACCTAGGTCGATTTGTTTAAAGCATGGTCTGTTCATGAATTGGTTAGTTCATATAAATTCAGATAGTAGAAAATGGCTAGGTTCAGTCCGTAGTTGGTTCTGAGTTTCACTTTAAATGTATGTTAGCTCAGCTTTGTCCGTTTGTGCGTGAATGTCCGAGTGCTATTTATCAGCTTAAGCATGTCAAAAAATGTAATGTTTTACTCTTGAGTGGATAATTTGATCCCCATTGTGTCGTTTGAGTAAATACTAGCACATTACTAGCAGTTTTAAGGTGTGGCCATTACTTTCTATGTTTCAAGCTGGTTTGTATTCTTAATGTGTTTGTAGTTTATCCACCTGTGTGCAATGTACTCTATTAATTGTTGAAAGCATGTTTAGCAAGATCAAATATCAGTTTTAAGTTGGATAAAGGCAGATGTTAATGTGCATTTTGATTGAACATCTAATATTGGGATTAGACGAAGTATGTTTTCTTGTATTGTATTTGCCTGCTGATTTTTAAAAAAAAAATGAAGTTGCCCATGTGTGCATTTGCCTAAGATAGTTGATAAGAAATGTGGCTGCGAGGTTGAATATTCATTTGGAAGATCCTCAGATAGCTCAGTGTGTTCGAAGTACGCTGCCTGAATTTGTACATTAGAGTGAAAAGGGGTAGTGATGAAGACAGGCCTTTTCGCCTTCTAAAATCGCTTTTATGAGTGCAACAACTGCTTATTTGGTTTATTCTCTTTTGAGTATAGAGTTGATTTTAAATCTTTTGAATTAAGGACAAACTCTGTGTTTCTTTTTTTTTCTTTCCTTCAAAACAAGTTGAATTCGCACCTCATGACAATAGCATGTTGTCTTTAAAAGAAAAGAGTAGTTTCCAGTTTGTTAATCCTCGTCGTAGCGGGTTTAGACCTAAATTTTAATTTCAGGAGGCCTTTAAGGATCTGTAGAATGGCAAAGTGCGAAAAGGCATTTCGAATCCGGGCTTAGCTTCTCGCTGTTGTTCATAAATTTTTCAACTCCTTTATCCGCAAAATAAAATGAGTGTTTAGGCAGCTAGTCTTCGTTTCGTTATCGCAGTTGAAAATGTTACGAGTTTATGGTTTGAGTCTTCTTTGCTCGTCACAATAAGAATTTTATGAATCTTGCAAAAGGTACATGTTTCTAGTGTGGTTAACGCGTGTTTCAAAGTTTATTATAAGAAGTTAAATATGCTTTGTGTTGTCTAATACTCTATTCCCTTCTGTATCTCCTGCACTTTTTTTTTTATGTTTTGATTAGCATAGTATGCTTTAGCTTGGTTTGGTTCAATGTCACGGTAATTATGTCCCAATAAAAGCATAAATCTTTGTAACATAGTGGTTAGATGTCAGATTGATTTTTTTTCTTTTCCGTTGCAACCTTTTGCCTGCTATTGATGTGCCTGTTTGAATTTGCGTTATATCTATTTAGCCTTATTCATTTGATTATATACTAATCCTTTTCCTTTTGTTTTATGCATGATCATCGCATACGAGTCCGAAGGGACTCGTTTTCCTCCGCATTTGTCAAAAGCCCAACATGACTTCCTCTCATGTCCAGCTGACGCGCAACAAAATAAAAGATTTTCTGGGCCAAGGCCCAATAGCAAACAGATCACAGCAGCTGATCGTGGCAGTTCTAAAATGGGCTGAGCCCATTAAACTATATTTGCTCCTCTATTTTAATTTTTATGCATTTGATTTGTGGTGTATGACTAACCCTTTACTTTGTCTTGTCTTCCTGACTTAGATGAATTCTAATGCATTAGTGGGGTTAGTTTAGTGTAATGGATAGTTAATTTAAAGAAAACCCGTAATCAATTCCATAAGTTTCATTCTTTTTTATTTTTTTTTTATTTTTTTATTTTTATGCAATACATCATATTTTCTACAAGTATTATTTCAAATGACATCATTATTTTTTTATTTAAAGTCTTAGCGATATTTATAAGTCCTATTTTTAGAAATGGCATTTTAAGTTTTCTTTATATTATATTTTCTCAGGAATCTTATTTTCACTAATATTATTTTCCTTTTTAAAATTTTAACAACATTTGTGGACCATTTTAAAATTTAAGCATCATATTTACTCTTAGCTAATTAACCTAAGTTTGGCCGGATAACCAGAATTAACGGATTCTAAAGGATGCCTAACCCCTTCCCTTTAGGATAATATAGAACCCTTACTTAGAATCACAATGATTAAGCAGACCATTAACAGAGATTTAGGTAATTTTACCTTAGTTAATAATTAGGTGTCCTAATTCACCTTTAAAATCAATTAGGTGGCGACTCCTTAAAATCAAATTAATAGGAATCACCAATATGTCATACTCCTAATTTTGATCCCGGTTAAAATGGGGTGACATCCATAGCATATGTAAATTGAAGTTCGCCGAGTCTTTCCAATGCAACCCATGATCGCATTTCGTGAAGTACTTGAGAAAGTACGCCTACAATAAAGTACGTCCCGTACTTTTTTGGCGTATTTTAGTTAAAATTTTTGCCCCCAAAGTACGGGATGAACAGTATCACGCACTTTGAAGTACGTGATGAACAGTAACATGTACTATTCCCGAGATTTCCAGAAATTTGAGGCGGTGGAATTTTTTTCCCAAGCTTTTAAATACCCATTTCCACCACTTGGGCCTCATTTTTCACCCAAAATCAATCCCTAATTTCTGTCTAAGCTCCCTTTAACACCCATAAACGCACCAAATCATTCCAAATCAAATCAAGAGAAGATCAACCTTGAAAACCTAGTTTAATTTATGGAAGTCGTTGCTTTCACTGAGTCGGATTAAGTATCGAGCAAGTTGTGTGAGTTGAAATTCTTCAAATACATGGTATGTTCTTCATCTCATCTCTTGGTTAAGTGGATGTGAAGGTTTAGCAAGTCTTAAAAGTGGAAAGAGTTATAGGAAAAGTTCAAATATGAATATTGATGATATTTTGAGTGTAAATTAACTTGAGATATAATTGTTAGCATATTATGAGTATAATCTTGTTAAGGCGGGGGTAGTAATGATGTTGAGAAAGTGTTGTATACAAGAGTACAAGGGGTTGTACCGAATTTGTTGTTATGGATTGTTTATGAAAAGAAGTTTTATACGGAATTGAGTATAATTTGAATATAATCTTTTGATCATGGAATTGTTGATATTGTGATTTTAGGAGTTGTTTATCATATGGAGGAAGTTGTTGGAACAAATGAAATGCTGCTCAATTTTCGTTAGCTCATTTATTAATTGAGTTTGACCATATGAGCGTTTCAATCACTTACTTTTAGTGCGGATCATCTTGAATGTAGATTACAAGCTTGGAAGGACGAGCCGTCGAGTAGTTAAGGAGACGATAAGGTATGTTAAGGCTAGTCCCCTTTTTTCAAAGACATGACTCCTATTCTCTGATTTCTTTTCTATGTTCCATGACCTTCTTACATTCCAAAGTTGAAAGTCTAGGATTATTAAGAGTCTCTTATGAGCTAGAGACAAGATATGTTCCATGACAATGATGATGATAATGATGCTATGATGGGCTTGATATTCTTATCTTTATGATTTCATTGATGTTACTTCTTGTTGTTATCTCACCTCATGATAATAGTTCCTTCAAGGTGATACATAGTGATAATGAATATTCCATAATACAATCGGAGGTCAATGACCTTACGTCACTCTGATATGATTGCAGCTTTGATTGGGCAAATGCTTTTGTGGATCATTACAAGTTTCATGCGAGATCGTCCCGATGCATCAATTACAAAATTAAAGAAGTTAAGTTAACCGAATCATTTCGAGAATATGCTATACGGTGGAGGGAAGAATCATCTAGGGTACACCCACCCATGGAGGAAACAAATGGTTACTTTCATTCAAAGCGCCAGAGCCGCAGTATTATGAACGTTTGGTGACAATGAGTGAAAAGCTTTGCAAAGTGATCAAAGTCAGGACATGATCGAAGACGGTATTAAGACAGGAGAATAACAAGTCTAGCGATTGCAGCCTACTAGTAAGGCCATACAAACCGGCACTTTTAAATGGAAAGAAAAAAGAAAAAGAAGCGATAGCGTAATGGCTCGGGAAACACCTCATACCACCATTAACAACCTCCACGATACCGCCTAACGCTCCCCACCCACAATATTTTCAATATCCATCGCATCCATACAACCAAGTTTTGTCATCTTACCAACCTCAATCACCACAAATTTCCTACCCGTCTACCACACACAACCAACGTACCGACCTCCACGACCACCAACATACCAGTGCTCCACCATCACACTCTCATCATCCAAACAATGCATCCGCACTCGCCCAAATAGACCTTTTCGTAATTTTACACCGCTAAGAGAGCCGTTAAGCGTTGTTTTTGAAAGATCCGCAAGCTTCAGCTTATTATATCCCGTGGAAGGTAGAATCCATCCACCGCCCCGAAGTTTTGATCCTACTAAAACGTGCGCATATCATTCTGGGTAAAAGGCCATGCTACCGATCGTTGTTACGCATTGAAACATAAGGTCAAGATCTTATTGAAGCAAAACAGATCATGGTCAAACAACCGACACCAAATGTGGATAACAACCCACTTCCGACACATGACGAGGCTTCGATAAACATGATTGAACAGACGAAAATGACGATGACCCGCCAAATTTATAGGCTCGTGAATAGCGTGGAAGATCACGATCTTATAGCCGTTGTTTCTCCGACTACATAGTGGTAAGAGGTCTGTGTGCCCGTCGAGACAGAGCTTCATCAACACCTCGTGGAGATAGCTCAAGCGCCAAATCGCCAAGCGTACTTAATACCAAAGCCGTACCATGGAATTATCAACAAGTCGCGATGGAATGTCGAGGAAAGAACGATCACCGACAAGATTAAGACGTCGTAACGACAAGGTCCTGGGGTGTTATACCCCGGAAGAAGCCAGCTAGGTTGAGGCAAACCAAAGAGTGTCGCGCTCCAAAAGGGCTGTGACGGAAGCCGAGGCCGAAGGATTTTCGGGAAGATTACGCGTTGAATACTCCAAGGATCGCTTGAAAAGACTAATGCTCGTATTCCTATCCTTTCTTTGCTTTTGAGTTCGGATGTACACGTAAACGCACTCTTGAAGATTTTAAGTGAAGCATGTGTTCCGACACACACCGAAACAACCAGCGAGACATTAGCCGAATGATCGGGCACGCGTCGATGGGTCATCGAATCGCCCTTCGGAGCACGACGAAATCGCTCCGTAGGATATAGTCACAACAAAGCGCTCCATAACTCGTCAAATGTCGTAATACGTTTGTGTCAAAGTGTTGATTGCGGAGGCCTGGGTTTAACATTTGCCCGCTGGCCGAGTCCGAAGAAGACCGGACATAATACTAGCGAGCTTAAAAACAAGTGATATGAATATTCGAGCATTTTATTGCAGGCTTCTGGCGTCCTATTAGAGAAATAGAACTAAACGTGTTGATTGGACCGGCTTGAGTTCATTATGGATTTTTAAGTACTTGATATCCCCACGACACACAACACGTTGTTGTGAAGGCCGGATCCATCTCTGGCCGGGAGCCGCGCCATCTACTTTGCATCGTACTATCAAATTGAGTGGAATCAACAAAAATCTACAAGAAACATGACTTATTGTGGCGACATTTAGTGGCGACCTTATTTATTGCTACATAAGTGACATATCTAGTGGCGACACACATTGTTGCTACAGAAACTAAATTTTTAGTGGCGACTTTTCTTAGGTCGCCACTAATATATGTCACTAATTCTGAAATTCTAGTTCCCGCTACCGCTAAAAATTTGGCTCCAAATATTTAGTGGCGACTTGTAAATAGTTGCCACTAAATACCAATTTGTGGCAACCAGGTCGCCTCTAATAATCCAATTAATTTAATTTTAAAATAAAAAGAAAATAGAAGCAAATTATTCATTAAAAGAACAGAGAAAGCTTATACGCATTCAGTCCTCCATTTCTCTAGAAAAAAAACTTTTCTCCATTTCTCTATGCTCATACCACAAAATTTCTTCAAATCTCCCAATTCTCTATGCTCTTTCCATAAAATGTGAGCCATATTTTGGAGACCCAAAAAATCTAGCTAGAAATTGTGACTCCATCAGGTATGTTTTTCGTTTTGGTCATATAATTTTTTGGATTTTATCTCTAATTTATTTAACCCATTTGATAATTTATAGGAATCTGAGTTCTTTAAAGTTGAAGGAGGAAGGAAGAGAGTTCAAAGTCTGAATATTCACTGTAAGGGTAACCCGTTTGAAGGTTTTGAAGGTTTGAAGCTTGAAATCACTTTGAGGGTAAGTTGTTCATGTTTATCGACTCTCATCACTAATTTTTGCTTTTTGTATTTTGTCGATTCTTGGTCTTGATAGTAGTTTTTGTGTTATCCCATAACTGAAAGTTTCTTTTTGAAATTTTAGACCTTTTGATGTTGTTATTGTGATTTCATGTCCATATTACATTGGGTAGCTTGAATTGGGTGATTTATGCAGAGAAAAGGGGTTAATTTAGGTTAAATTTACTTGATTTTGAAGTATTGAGTACATTTTTTCTTGAAAGAGAGATGGGTAAAGCTAATTCAGTGATTTATACAGCGAAAATAGCTTAATTTAGGTTAAATTTACATGGGTTTTGAAGTATTGAGTACGTTTTTTCTTGAAAGAGAGATGGGTAAAGCTAATTTAGTGATTTAAAGGTGAATCTTGAAACAAAGAATCAAACACCTAATGTGAGTATGTGAATTCTTGATTGTTGTTTATTAAAATTATGATTTTGGTTGAACTAATACCACCTGATGTGAGCCTTGTTATGAATAATGATTTTGCTTGAGTTTGGTTGTTAAGAATTCTGTCTTTCCCTTTATTTGGTCATGCTAAAAACTTCAAGATTCCAGCTTTGTTTCCTTCAGAAAAAATGCAAAGTGAGTTAAACGTAGAATCTTGGATGAAATTTGGATTTTTTTGCTTCACTTGTAGCTTGGATTTTTTGTTGGTTGGATGATTGATTGAGTTTGGTTAGTAAAGTTTATGTCTTTTGTGGTTTCTGACATTTTTGTGGCCATTTCTGTTTTGTGAGGAAAGATGGGAATAGCAGTATATGACTTCTTATTTTTTGTTGTTATGAATAATGATTTTGCTTAGTTTGATTGTTAAGAATTATATCTTTCCCTTTATTGGTCATGCTCAAAACTTCAAGATTCTTGCTAAGGTGAGTTAAAGGTTGATTTTTTGCTCCAACTATACCCATCTCTCTTTCAAGATGGTGTAATTCTCCATTACATATTTAAGGATAGAAATTGCTTAGTCCTTAGTTCTGATTTTGGACATGAATTTTACAGGTGATTCACTGTTTGAACGGATAAGTTAAATCAGATTTATCTTTAAATCTAGTTGAATCGGTTGTGTGTATTCTGTTATCCTTGATATTAATCAATCTCAATCTAATCTTAGATTGAGATTCAGCTATGTGTAACAAATTTTTTATACTATCAGGTAATTTTGACCTCCTACAGCAGGTTACCAACTTTTCCACCTTTTTTTTCTTTTTCTAAAATTCAACTGCTCCTCCGTTACTCTGCTCTCTCAAATCATGCTATCTGTCAGCCATTTTCTCTGGCTTTCTATCCCGTCAGCTTCTTTTTTCTCCTTTAGACCCTCCATCCCTGCTATCTATTTCAACAGAATATGATTTTTGGGTAATACTAAAGAGATCAGCCCCTGTAAATTGTAATAATGAAATAGATAACACAAACTTTCAAAAACAATCTAAAAGGTTTTTAAATATTGTGGTAAAGGTATATTTTCAAACCATAAAGAAATTTAGTGCAAGAGTGATGCTTAATCAAGACAAATTTCATATGTCTAATGTTCGATGTAGCTAAGCCTGAGGTGAGTATATTGCCTGTTGAGTTTTATTATATTTTAGGGCCTTCATGTTACTGGATTCATTTGTCAATTTTATTATGGTCAAAAAAATTAAGATATCTACAGTTTTAAGTTAGAACTAGCAGGATCTTTGAAAAATTGTAGTTCGTGCGTGTTCTAAAAACTCGAATTGCTTAGGAAGAATAGTCTCTCAAGAGATGTGACTGAAATTACTGCTTCAGTTTACAAGATCATCTAAGATTTGAATCGTGCTTGTGAATTCATATTGCTTATATATTGTATATGAAAATATTCTCATCTGAGATTGAATTTGCATTTCCAGTTGAGGGGTTGAAGAATTTGACGAGGATGTCGATAGAAATCCATGAAAATTGTTAGACTTTAGTAAATAAAGCTGGAAAAGGAAAAACTTTTGGCTAACAGTAAACTTGAAAATAAATTTGGCGACCAGTAAAACTAGAAAATAATTTAGGTAACCAGGATAGTGCACAAACTTAAACTCATTCTAAAATGTGTTAAGTTCTGGGACACACTTTCAGTTTTTTTTTTTTTGTCATAAAAAAACTACTTTTCTGCTGCTTTATTTGTATAACTAGTAAGTTCATCCTTTATGTATGTAGCTACTAAATTTTTCTGTTGATTTATGTATATAGCTAAGTTTTGTCATAAATAGAATTAATCCACCAAGTTCTTAAATAGTATAATATTCTTCTGCTCCTTTAAGCATATAACTCTGATTAAATGAAAGTTTGTTATGAAATGTGCTAGTTTAGAAATTTGGGGGATGAAACTAGTATGTGTATTGTATTGCACTAGATAATTTGAACTAACTAATGATGAAAATGCAAACATTGATAGCCTAGTCAAAATACAGAAAGATATTAAACACTTTCTGAATAGTCACTAGAGTTCATACTTTGCAAAATGCTAATTCATAATTGTGTGATATTTTTTTTTTCTCTTTTGATTTTGGGATTACAGTACATATTATGGTTTAAAGCAAGTGACAGTGAACTTCTTACATGTTTGAGCTCGGGTATTACCATTATCTATAAGATGCTTAGTTTATCTTTTAATTTCTTGTAGCAAGTCAACTATTAAGAATTCAAGCATTTGTGATTTGAATATTCTTCATAAGTTATAGTAATCACAACTATTCTTGTTATAATGATAATGCACCTCTCATTTAAAGTATGTTTTAGTTATAAATATATTAATTTTTTTAAATATGAAGGTTCATATGCACTCACTAATGCTGATGCATCTTCGTATCCTTTTCCACTGTTTATCATTATGAAAAATCTAATTAATTAATCTGTTCCTTTTTTCTTGAAAAATAGGATGGATAAAAGTTGGTTGAATTTTAGGAATAGAGTTGACCAAAGGTATAGAGATGGAGTAGAAGGATTTCTTAATTGGGCATTTAGTCAACCCGGGCTATGTGCGTGGTTTTGGATATGGAAAGAAGCCTCCCATAAAGACTCAAATGCAGCAAGCGAACATAGAGGCCAGCGTATCTTCTGCAATGGAAATTATGTGGCAAGAGATGCAAGCCGATATGGACCGAAAGTTGCAAGAAGAACTTAACCGGAAGTTGCAAGAAGAACATGAACAAATGGCTATAGACTTAAAAAGGGATATGGAACAAGATTTGCAAAACAAATTGAAAGAGGAGCGTGCACACATGAAAGGAGAATTTGACAAGATGTTCCAAGAACAAATAGCTGCTTTCATCACTAGAATGCAACAGGTACTTGCTCTTGCTCTTGCTATTGGGGAGTATTTTTATTAATCAACAACTTTGATTTGCTCTATGGTATTTTAGTGTGATTTGCTGAGCAGTAATGATTCAAATATGCAGTTTTTTTACGTCTATGTTGTTGTTGGAGATAGCATCAGTATTTCACTGATGTTTGGAACTCTTCTTTTTTCTTTACTGCTTTGAAATTCACAACACAATGAAATAGTAAAAAATAGGCCAAATACCTATATGCCCCCTAAACTTGACATGATTTTCCATTTAGGCGCCTTAACAGAGGATGTTTTCTATTAGACACTCAAACTACCATCAAAATGTGTCTATTGAACACTAAAAACTTAGTCCCAAACAAAAGATCAGTGTTTGAAGCTCAAATGCTGCTTATATGGCTGAATAACCAATTAAAAAAAGCCACATCAATTAAAAATAATCCACCTTGGAGTGACTAATTCCACACAACTAGACTCACTAGCTTCCTCTCTCCTTGGCTCTTCTTCTCCCCTACCATTGTTCCAGCAAAGAAGTAGTGCCCCTCATATTGTATTTGCCCCTTTTCTCCTTCTCTAGTTGCCACATTCTTCAAGGAAGGGAATAGGATTGTTTTACTCCTCTTTTTTTTTTTTTTTGGTGATATACTCCTTAAGTCAAGGATTCTAGATGTAACTTTGCATTTGACATTTATTCGTAATATGTACTCAGATTAATTTGATTTCGAAAAAGTTACTGGTTTATTATTATTATTAACTATAAATGGCTTCTTTGCTTCCGAAAACCTTATTTTTTTTATATAATTATGATATTATCTTCCGCTCTATGTTATTCGACAAGGATTAGAGAAAGGAAAATTAAAATCTGTTGATTTAGTCCTTTCAAAAGAGTAGAAATATTTCAGTCCTCATTGTCTAGTAAGGATACTGAAAGAACGAAAAAAGTATATTGATTTTATCTTTTTCTGAAAAAAAAATTATTAGTTGTGTAGTGATAAACTTTTCAAATTCATGAATTTGGGTCTTTCAAGTGAGGAACAGAGAAAAATACATAACAAATGAGAAAAGACAAAGGAAAACAAATTCTCTGCTGTCTTATTTGAGATGAAACACATTGGTTTGACGGAATGGTAGTAACTTGCTGGACAGAAAAGGGGCACCAAATTGGAGAGGATTGAGTTTGGCAACATTATTTTTTTGTTTGCTTTAAGAAGATGAAGTTGAGGGACAAAATAATCAGAAAAAGAAAAGTTTAGGTCAACTGATCCATATTACCTTACCTGCTCAAATATGAGTGAGTAACACAAGACTTGCCATGTTAGCTTTTTGTGTCCAGTAGACACTTTGATGATTGTTTGAGTGTCTAATAGGAAACATCCTCAGTTCAGGTGTCAAAATGGAAATTCATGACAAGTTTAGGGGGCTGTGCATGTACTTGGCCTAAAAAATAGCATGAAAATAAAAGTAGCTCTGAAATTCACACCCATAGAAGTTAGACCATTTTAAAAAAAAAAATTAGATTTGTGATTTGAAGTTTAAAATCACTTTGTACCAAAATTTATAGTCTTGTGGTATCAGTACCTTCTTGCCTACATTGGTTGTAAGCTAAAAATATAGAAATGTTGCATCTATGATTGATGATGGCTAGCTAAAAATACTGCAATGCTGAAGTTCTGATGCAGCTAGAAATATAGCTATTTTTAGTGATTTATGAAGTTTGCATATGTTAATTGAATTAGTAGTTGTCAGTGGTGTTAAAAGCTTGTGTAGTTGGTATTAAGATTAATGGCTGCTAGCAAGTAGTATAAGTGGTATCGTTACTTTATCATTGTAAAAAAAAAAAAGTATCAGTGGCATCGTGTTCAACTATGATTGTTGGCTGAAGCTTGCCTGTTAGGAATTTTTTTTTGGCAACTATCAGTATATTTACCAAAGTGGGAATTTTGTAAAGCTCAAAATTGCAGTTTGGATAAGAGCCCCAAACTTGCATTAAAAATAGCAAAATGACTAGTTGCATCTGCAGAAACTTCATGAAAAGCTTCTGCTTGAACAAAAGCAACTTCCCTCATTTCTTCTCTAGTTTCAATCATTCTTCTCACTTTCCATCCATTCTCATCATTCACAAAACACTCCACTTCATATTTTCCTCTTTGTTTTCCCAACTTGATCAACCCCACTTCTTCTTCCCTTGTTATTAATGAAACTGGAAAAGAACTTCTAGAACATTGTGGAATTTGCAATCTCTTTTTACAAGTTCCTCTACTTCTATTAATAGAAACTGTGTATGGTTCAAAGCCTCTACATTTTCAAGAAATATCTTTCTTTAATGTTGTTGAAATACTCTGAAAGTTTGGTTGCCATTGACATTGTTGCACCATTTTTTTCTTCTTCTCAATATTTCATAACAATGAAAAGAGATAGAGAAGAAAAAACTTATCCTTGTGGGGTTCGGTTATTTCAGTTGGGATTTCTCTATGGTTTTGTAAATTGTAATTTTGTGGTTGATTGGTGGTTCTCTTTTTTTACTTTTCACATACTTCCTGGAACTATTATGTCATTGACTTTTTAAATCTTATGTTCTCTATGTGACCCTTTTTAGTATTAGCATTGGATTATGATAATTTTCAAACTGATCATATATTTTTTTTAATAACAGGGACGAGGTTCTTAAACAATGGGGCAAACCAAAGAAAAGTTTGAAGGCGTGCAATAGAAGTTTTTGGTCATATATAATATGCATAAAATTGAAGTTTTTGATCATATGTAATATGCATACAATGGAAGTGTTTGATGATATGTAATATACATACGTTCGAAGTTTTTGCTTTTTTGGGTCATATGTATATGCATATAATGAACTGAAGTACTATGTCCATAGTATATCTGTAGTTGACTTTTAAGTAATGAAAGTATATATAATGTTCGGCTTGGAAATGCTTTTTACTTTGTTATGCTACTGGATGTTTTTAGTAGCTATATATTAGTTTCAGAGAATTCAATTCTCAATAGTAAATCTAATGATTTAATAGTTTTTGTAGCCAATTTTATTGTTGCTAAAAGTTGTTATTCAGCAGCAAGATAAATGTTGCCACAGATGTTATAGTAGTTTTGTGGCGATTTCTGTTGCTACTAAAGTTAGTTTTAGTAGCAACATGAAAGTTGCTACAGATGTTATAGTAGTTTTTGTGGCGATTTCTGTTTAATTTTTTGTAATGCTGTCGCCACTAAAGGTTTTATTTTAGTGGCGACTACGCAATATAGATGAAAATATTTTTTTGTTGTTTACTTTTACAAATAGTATATTGGTTTTGTGACGACAAGAGTTGCTACTAATAGAAACATGTATTAAAATCACCACCAACACACCAAGGACTATTAATTCTCCTAAAGAGATTTATGAGACTGTCCCATAAATCTCTTCTTTCATTGGAGGTACATTTGGCATACACAATGGTAACATAAAGAACCTCGTTACTGGAGGTGTTAGTTATCTCAAAGGTAATTTGTTGATCATCATTATCAAACATAATTGCTTGAACATGATTTTTCCCAAAACACCAAATTTGACCATTATTATTAGAAAGACATTGATGGTGACCTAGGAACCTTTTATATCCTTCAATCTTGTTGCTATTTATAAAAGGTTCAAAGATTGCCACAAAATCATTTTTATTAATATAAGAAAGTCTTTTTAGCCTGTGAATGGCTTTTTTGGATCTTACCCCTCTAATATTCCAAATGATAGCCCTGATCATGGAGAGTTAGAATTTTTGTTACCATTTTTTTTTCCCCTTCCCATAGTGATCCAGGGAGTTGTTGGTTTTACTCTTCCTCCCTTTGTTCCTGTTCTTGGTTTTACCTTTACTGGCTGATAGTTGGCCTTTGTTAGTGCCACTGATCTCCTGTTTCTGTGATACGTCGTTCGAACTTTTTGGGTCCTGCTTGCTATCTTCTTCTTTGGATTTCTCTTTCTCTTGTTGATCCTCAAGGTTGATATTCGAGTCTTCGGATTCTAGGGACATATTCTCCTCTACTGAAGTACTTTTGTCATTCTTACCTTGACCAGCTGGTGCAGCGACAGCAGCAGCATTCCAGTCCAAGTCAACAGTCAAATGTACCAGTTCCAAATTCCTATCCTCAGTGTTTGCGCTAACTGGTTCATTAGGTGCCTTTATCATATGCATCTTGTCCATACTTAAGACTCTATCACTTAAATCACAAGCAAATAGCAGTCGAGGGAGGCAGGAGAGAATAGAGCGTGAAAAGGCGAGACCGATAAGAAGAGAGATTAGGTTGTCCGGCAGGAGGTCAGCCAAACGTTTTGCTCCTAACGACCGAGTTTTATGTTGTTGTGCGTGTGCATCTGTCTTTATGTTGCCAGTTATGTAATATTATCTTGGCGTGATTTAGTTAAAGTTTTATTTTTGAATAAAGTATATTGCGATCAGTCATTATTTTGAGTTCGAATATACACACGATATTATTGGTAAAAGTTCATGTATTTGATAATTAGATCTAATTTTTGAGTTCGATAGATCAATTTGGATCGAGTTGAATTATAACAATTGCAATCGTTGCTTTGTAATCTTCCAAACATCATGAAGATCAGTCATTCCTGCATTGAATTTTACTTGTCTTGCTCTATCTGACTATTTTCCTAATATCGTATCGTGGTTGTTTAGTTTCAAATATAGAATTCTAATAGCAACAATGCAGCAAGTGCAAGAACTGGAAAAAATGGCTCGAATTATAGCGATTTGATACCTAATTACCTTGGTATGAGAAGTTGATTATGTAGGTTGACAATCTTTCCTGTTGTTTCAGTCGGGCCAAATAATTGGTTAGTAGTACGGAGGAATTATGTTTCGTGAAATTGATAGAAGTATAGTCTTTGTGAAAGGCATATATTTTACTGTTCGTCACGATCAAGTTCCCAATTTTGTTTGCTAACCCAAAAAAAAAATGCTGAAAAGATTATTATTTTTTCAGGCTATGGCTTTTATGTTGATGCCCAAAGTACCGCTTATGATTCTCTTCTAAAGGAAGAGTTTCATGGGAATGGCTAGAGATAATTACCACTGACCGATTGGATTTATTTAGATTCTTAGAGTCTATATATCTAAGAATTTTCAATCATAGGGAGGAATTTTGAAGAAGATATATATGGTGAAAAGTCCAGGCATGAAATTCTCTAGAGGAAGATTAAAGGACATCCGAATATGCATAATTTATCATTTTAGACATAATTAATATAAAGTTCATATAAAATTAGAATTAAACATATCAATAAAATATTATACAAAATCTCATTTTAATTTTTTTTTTTGATAGAAAATAATGTTACAAAATATAAATGAATATTTAATATTTCAACGGCACTTTTGCACGAAATATCAAATTTTATCAAATTAGTGAATAACCAAATCAAAACGATTATCATAACTTAATCTTGGGAGTACAATATTACTTAATAATATTGAAATTGTGTATGTACGTGATTACTGAAAAGGAATACATGCATTTTATCTTATATACCTCGGCCAAAAAGAAACAAAGAAACAACTTTTAAGAAGCAAAATGGATGACGAAAGCAGTTGAATGAAGATCTTATCTAGGAATGTAATTCCACGTACTACTATTAATAATATTTTTTTTTTATTTCGTTGGACTACCAACCAAATAGATTGATTGTAAATTTTAATTTTTTTTTTTTTTTTGTATAAATACTCGCTGATAAAAAAAATTTGGCGAATTTAATTTTTTTTTTTTGATTTAAGAGCTTTAAAAGGGAATAAACAAATCGGGTTTCATACAAAAACGAAATATGAAAATATAATTTTTTTATATTTTTTCAATCATAGAGGAATTTTGAAGATATATTTGAAAAGTCCAGCATGAAATTGAGGTAAAAAGGGGCGTGGAGTCGAATTATTTTTTTATTTTTTTTTTTTTTTTTTATTATTGGGTATTTCGACTACCATGACTAAATAGGATAATTTTTTTTTTTTTTTGGTATTTCATTGGTAGTCCAATGAAATGGGATAAATTTTTTTTTTTTTTTTTTTTTTTTTTTTTTTTTAATTCGTTCATAAAAAACGAAATAAATTTTTTTTTGTTATTTCGTTGGTATATGAAATAGGATAATAGCATAAAACATTTTTTTTTATTTCCCATTTTTCTCCCACGTCTTACAAAATATTTTCTCCCCAATGTTTTAAAAGCATATATTTTGAAATAAATATTTTAACACATGCAATAATTAATAAATCAATAAATCTTTTCTTTAACCAACACTTAGTGTTTTTTTCATACTTTACCAACGATTAGTCGGTGTCAAGACTAAACGTCAATATTTTATATAGAACCTAATATTTTTTTTCGCGTACTATAATGTAGGCTCAATACATCAAGGATACGTAAACGTTCGGATCGTTTTTAGGGGTTGAAAAGGTAATTCGAAGTAAGTTTTGTTTGGAAACTTTAGGGTGTTTTATTTTTTAAGATTTTGATTTAAGCGTGTTATTTTTTAATCAAGACATAACTTTATTTTGAATATAAATCTAATTCTAAAAAATATAAGGTGAAAAACTAGTTGTAAAGTGGTCACTAGTTTTTCACTTTATATTTTTTAAAATTAGATTTATATTCAAAATAAAGTATGTCTTGATTAAAAAATAACACGCTTAAATCAAAATCTTAAAAAATAAAACACCCTAAAGTTTCCAAACAAAACTTACTTCGGGTACCTTTTCAACCCCTAAAATGACGATCCGAATGTTTACGTATCCTTGATGTATTGAGCCTACATTATAGTACGCAAAAAAAAAAAATATCAGGTTCTATATAAAATATTGACGTTTCGGAGTCTTGACACACGACTAATCGTTGGTCAAAGTATGGAAAAAACACTAAGTGTTGATTGCAAAGATTTATTGATTTATTAATTATTGTATGTGTTAAAATATTTATTTCAAAATATATGCTTTAGAACATTGGGGAGAAAAATATTTTGTAAGACGTTGGGGAGAAAAATGTTTTATCCTATTTCGTTCATATACTAACGAAATAAAAAAAAAATTATTTTGTTTTTTTATGAACGAATTACAAAAAAAAAAAAAATTATCCTATTTCGTTGGTAGTCCAACGAAATACAAAAAAAAAAAAAAAAAAAATTATATTTTAGTATTTCATTTTTTATATGAACGAAATACAAAAAAAAAAATTAAAAAAAATTATTTTTCATATTTCAAAATACAAAAAAAATAAAAAAAATCCTTTTTTTAGTCCAACGAAATACAAAAAAAAAAAAAAATATATATATATATTTTCATATTTCGTTTTTGTATTAACGAAATCAAAAAAAAAAATTAAATTCGTTTTTTACCAATGAAATAAAAAAAAAAAATTATCCTATTTCGTTGGTAGTCCAACGAAATACAAATATATATATATATATATATATATATATATATACATTTCGCTACATTTAGCTAAATGTAACTTTCCCTACAGGAAATGTAACTTTTCCTACCGGATAACCAACGAAATACCCATTTTGGTATAAAAAAAAGACATTCTATTTTGAGCTATTAGCTCAAAAAACAAGCCATTTTGGCTCCGGACTCAAAAGGACGTAGCAAAGGTATTCCCGTAAGCCCTTTTGCAACTTTTGTTGCCTTTTTTTTACCTCTTCACTCAGAAAAGGTTTGTTTAAGCAAAAATTGATATACATAGTCAAACAGAATTCTAATTCTTTTTGAACACTAATAACTCACCGCCAATATTTATATAATTATACATCACTTCTCAGGTTGTGCGACTATACACGAAGACAACTCAAGACAATGACAAGAATGAGAAACTCAACGACGATGAAGGTGTTGGAAACCAATTCCAGGAGGATTTGAGCTTTAAAGGTTAATGTCTAAAGCTTTTAGCATTTAGACTTATTATATTTTAAAGTTATGAGTTAATACCTATTATTTTGTTGTAATTTAATAAAACAAAGTATATGGATATTAGATTTTTTTTTTTTTTTTTTTTTTTTGGAGAAATATTCGCCATGATAATAATCGTTTTTTTATTGTCACAATTTCTTAATGCAGAGATGTTAGCCGAGAGCTTGGAATTCAGAGTAGTGATTACTCAATACCAGTGTCGTGTATTGAATTTTCTTCTTATGGTAAGATTTCTAGCAGAAAGATATCAGAAGTCAACTAGAAATAGTATTTGTTATTACGTATATTTTCTAATAAAATAGAGTTCTAACTAAATACTACCGCATGATTTGATGCCTAAACAAAGTCAGACCTCTAATTACCTCTTCTAGATGTTTGCTGTTACATGGCGTACGTTTTTCCTCCCATTGTGATTGCTTGGGATTAGATAAAGATGATGGATGGATCATGTACTTCCGTCTAAGTCGATGAAAATAGATTTTGAATCATCTAACTATTTGTTTGTTTCTTTCAGTATTCTTTCAGGCCAAAATCACACAACCATGAGATCTGAGAGGAAGATGGGTATAGTTGTTTGCTGGGGCGTAGAGGGAACTTGGTTGCCAAGGATTCTATCCTTGGTTTGATAGCTATAATTTTGATGTTAATTACAGCAGCTTTATGAAATTTTGCTAACACCACTTTTGTTTTAAGCAACGTATGTTGGGTTTTAAGTGTTAGATGAATGGGAAATGGAGGGAAGAAAATATGGAGGGAAAATGAAGCATTTCTCCCACATTGGTTGTAGAAAGGAGAGTTCCTGTGCTTATAGCTAGAAGCACATCTTCTGGCTCATAAAGAGGACATCCCCTCGCTTCGTCGTTGTCACTCGGCTTCGATCAAATGATTTGATTGATAATCTTTTTGAACCAAATTTAATTAATTTTAATTGTTTAATTATTAATTAATTATTCAAATCATGACCTGGGTTCTTGGGTTATTTAGACAACTTTTCTGAAAGGGTGAAAACCTTTCTGAACCAACGCTTCCATGGATATATATAACCTGTTGATCTATAGCCTTCGAGTTAGTTCGCAATCGCGAATTTTCGATCTTCCTCGGTGAGTAAATCTTCTTCTGTATTCACAATAATAAATTCTACACATTTAGAAATTATATAGGAGTGGTAAGCCTTCGAGAATGATATTAAAGGCTCATTCTCTACGCACTCATGAAACCAGGCAGTGTTCATGGTTGAAACGAACACAACCGTGAGAATCATAGACGGTTGAGGGTTAATTGTGTGACTTGTGTTGTCTAGGTGTACAACAAAGCTCGACGATTCAAAGATATTACATCTACCGATTAACCGAGTACATCTGATATAAGTTCACTATGGAAAGTTCAAAGGGAAACCTACTTATCCAGATGAAATTAATCTTTACATGTAATTCACACACTTGTCCATGCATTCCTTTATCTTATAGTCATTCCTATTCATGTTGGGGATTGTTGGGTTTTAATGAAAGGTGAATGGGAAATGGAGGGAAAAATGAAACTTTTGAATTGTTCCTTTTTGCTTGTTGGATGAAGCATTTCTCCCATATAGGTGGTGGAAAGGAAAGTTTTTGTGCTTATATAGAGAAGAACTTCTAGCTCATAAAGAGTTGAGAAGCAACCTCCCTCAGAACGTCGTCGCTCGAGCTTCTGGCCGGCTTCCGATTGATTGATAATATTTTTGGACCAAATACGTTTATTAATTTTTAATTATTTAAAAAGGAAAATCTGACCGTTTTTCCTTGTTAATTTTCGCGGAATTTATTTAGACATTTAATTTTCCGGGAATTAATTAATCTTCCATTTCTGAAAGGTTGCTCAGTTGCACCTTTTCACTAAACCTGATCAATGGCTATATAAATCTGGCCAGTCCTCAAATTTTTCCTAGCGAAATTTATGATATTCTCTTCTTTTCTTCTTTTTGCACTTCATAAAACATTCGTGTGATTGACAGCCGTCGAGTGAGTTCAATAGGGAAAAAAACCTACGTTATCCGGAGCATATATTCCAACACCCCCCGGTACATGTAATTCACACACTTGTCCAGATTTAATTCCTTATATATTTTAAGATAGCCAAATTCCTATTGTTTATTTTTTCGGGGGTATTTTTTGAATACAGGTTAATAACACTTTTGCCAAGACATATTGATCACATTTTAAATGCTAGGCTGATGGAACAAGAACTTAAGGTTGGTGAGAAGGATGAAAATGGGTTGTTTTCAAAGGCGAGTTTGCGCAAGGCGGTGAAATGTGTCATGGATAAAGATAGCCAAATAGGTTGTTTTGTGAAAGAGAGTCATAGGAAATGGAAGGATTTCAAGTCCCGGCTATAGTAACTATATTGATAATTTCATTCATAACTTGCATGGACTTTAGTTGAATAGACCTATATTAGCCAAGTTGGTCAATCGTAATTTTAGTTCATAATTGTGTATTTGTGTTAAGAAATTTACTTAATTTGTATAAATAATCGATCCCAAATCTGTTGTTATCATGTTTTGGGATTCAGAACTCATAAACTTAAAATCTTATATCCGCATCTGCATATGATTGAGATCTCTGCTAAATTTATATCTAAGACTCTTTTAGTATTCAATTTCTGGTTGTACTAATATTGTCATAATGATCATGTAATGTTGATTTGATCTATTATAAGTTCATTTTAGTCTTGATTCCATGGGGAATTTTGAGTTTTCTTGTTAGGATATGCTTCTTGATATTACATCCCAAAGTTATACACCTTTCCTTCAAATTTAGTGTCATTTCTTATTTTTAATTTAGAACCTCTGAATACACTTCTAAACACTCAAAGAAGTGTACAAGTTCAGATCTAAAGTTAGTCTTGTATCTTTTAACTACAAAAAAGGGCCAAAAATGTCTCCCATGGCCATTGATCTAAAAATACCCCGCAACGTTTGTTTTTGGCTCAAGAATACCCCTCAAACTACCGGCCAAAACCTGATGGCTTTTTGCAATTTAAAATAGTCACTTGGCCTATTCTGATTTGACACATGTATGACTTAATTTAAAATTTTATTTTTCGTGTGATTCCATTGTTGTTCACACTATAAGGGGATCGAGAAGAAAGGCTGAATATTTCAAATTTGGGCTTATTCGAGAGTCCTGTCAGCCAAAATAGCTTATTTTTTGCAACCATTAGACAAAAATGGTATGCTTTTTTTTTAAGACCAAAATGGGTATTTCGTTGGATAACCAACGAAATACCATCGTTCATGGCCGAATTATTTCAATCAATTTTTTTTTTTTTTTTTTTTTGCATTTCGAAATGCTTAACGATAGCATTAAATTTTTTTTTTTTTGGTTTGCATTTCGTGAATCAATTCACGATAGGTGGTTTTTTGTGTTTTTTTTTTTTTTTTATTTCGTGAATAAAAACGAAACTGATTTGTATTTTTTTTTTTTTTTTTTTTTTTGCATTTCGTTATGCAATCAACGAAATAGGTTTTTTTTATTTCGTGAATTAAATTGAACGAAAGTGATTTGTTTTTTTTTTTTTTGCATTTCGTGACACAATCAACGTAATAGGGGTTTTTATTTTTTTTATTTTTTGCAATTCCGCATAAAAAGAAATAGAAATAATAAATTTTTTTTTTTTTTCGCATTTCGTTGTGCAATTCATTTTTTTTTAATTTTTTTTTGCAATTCTTGAAATTAATGAAAGAATCTTTTTTTTTTTTTTTGCATTTCATAAGACTTCATATAATAACAAAATTGGAATATATATATATATTTTTGTATTTCGTTGAAACATGAACGAAATAGGATAATTTTTTTTTTTTTATATTTCGTTTGTATAAAAACGAAATAGGAAAATATAATTTTCTTTTTGGTATTTCATTTATATAAAAACGAAATAGGAAAATATAATAATATTTGTTTTTTTTTTTTTTTTTTTTATTTCGTGATACTACTTCCAAATAGCATTAATTTTTTTATTTTATTTTATTTGGTTCATACCGAAATTAAAAAAAAAAAAAAGAATTTGTCCTATTTCGTTGAACCAAAGAAAGAGTCACAAAATAACCGCAAAAAAAAAAAGGGTGCATTCAAATACCCCAGAAAAAAACGGAACAAAAGTACCTTTAACGCATGATTTTCATGCGTTAATGTTCCCTTTCTTTCTTTCCTTTTTCCTTTCTTTCAAACTTTTTTACATATTTAGCCATAGATTTCATTCAGACTCAAAACTTAAATATTTTGTAAGACTATTTTTTTTAGATTGTAGGCCCAATGGGATTCAAGAACTTTTTAGGGATTGAAAAGGTGCGAATTTTGTTTAAGGTTTAAGTGTTTTATTTTTAAGGTTTTGATTTAAGCTTGTTATTTTTTAATCAAGACATAACTTTATTTTGAATATAAATCTAATTCTAAAAAAATATAAGGTGAAAAACTAGTTGTAAAGTGGTCAAACTTTAGATGGTCATAACCAAACGTCCGTTGTACATTTTTTTTTTTTTGAACTTGAGTATTTTTTCAGATCTATAGTGGAAAAAGCATTTCTTAACTTTAATTTAAAAAAAACACTCCCATTCAAGTAATTTTTTCCGCCAAATTGGCGTGAAATTTTCACTTTACTTATAAGATGATGATCGTCAATAGAGTTAAAAATTCTAAGGTAATGTAGTATTTGTACTCTTTTTGAAAATAAAGTGTACTAATTTTTTCGACAATAAAAGTTGACTAAAATTGTACAAAAAAACTACTTCGACCTCATCGTAATGTTGATGTATTGATTATAGTACGCAAAAATATCGAATAAAATATTGACGTTTCGTGTCTTGATTAAAGTTCATCAAAGTATGGAAAAAACACTAAGTTTTTTCAATTTTGACCTTTTCAACCCCTAAATGACTTCCGAACGTTTACGATATTACATCCCAAAAAAATATCGTTATATAAAATATTGACGTTTTTAGAGTCTTGACACCTTCCTTCAAATTTAGTGTCATTTCTTTTTATAAACGAAATACCAAAAAAAAAAAATTATATTTTCCTATTTCGTTTTTATACAAACTTATAAAAAAAAATTATCCTATTTCGTTCATGTATCAACGAAATACAAAAATATATATATATATATATATATATATATATATATATATATATATATATATATATATATATTCCAATTTTGTTTTTATATGAATTGCAAAAAAAAAAAAAAACCTATTTAAGTGAATACAAAAAAAAAAAAAAAAAAAAGTTTCACAAATTGTATCTGAATTTCACAACGAAATGCAAAAAAAAAAAAAAAAAAAAAAAAAAAATAATTCCTATTTCCCCCATTCACGAATTGCAAAAAAAAAATAAAATAAAAACCCCTATTTCGTTGATTGTGTCACGAAATGCAAAAAAAAAAAATCACTTTCGTTCAATTTAATTCAAAATAAAAAAAAAAACAAAAAAAAAAAACTATTTCGTTGATTGCACAAAAATGCAAAAAAAAAAAAATACTTCGGTTTGTTCACGAAATAAAAATAAAAAAACTTGGCCTATTCCGAATTGATTCACAAATGACTTAAAAAATAAAAAATTTATTTTTCTTAAACCCAAACCGTTGTTGGATTTCCATTGTTGTTCACAGAAGTGGGAAGGGGATCCAACTAGAAGAAAGGTCTTAATATTTCAAATTTGGGCTTTAGTTCGACTTTGAGTTCATCATTAGGTCCAATTATAGTCGGATCTACTTGTATCAGTGAGCAATATCAAGCCTGCCTTCTAGGATCAAATGTTCGTTATTGTTTTGTCCACGAATGTAATACATTATCCCAAGTCCAAATTATATGAAGTCATATGCATGTCCATTTTGTTGTGTCGCTCAAGGCAAGAGAGATGAGGGAATCGGATAATTTATCCATTTTTGTTTAACTCTTTTTTGACATGTCCATATCCGATCCGATCCGCCCGTTTGCCTTATCTCCAAAGGTAGTTTTATTTCTCTTCTTTCCGTCTCCAAAGGTAGTTTTATTTCTCTTCTTCCGTTCTTTCTTTTGCCATAAACAAGATGTAGTCAAGGGAACATAGGAATAATTGTGGGAACTGGTCATGCTAATTTGGAGCTTATAGTTTACAAAGAATCATGATATATTCATCTTTTAAACATATTAAAACACTCTTCCCTTCTATACTCAGGAGCTACGTACCTTGCTCCCTGTTTACAAGAATTAAAAAAAATACCTAGAATAAACAAAGTAACAAACCATGTGAAGGAGACGAATAATAATGACAATTAAAGTTCTTAGCTTTACCGTTGCAATGTTATCTTATTGGAGTATGATCTTGTGTAGCTACAATAGTT
Organism: Lycium ferocissimum; assembly: GCF_029784015.1. Lineage (NCBI taxonomy): Eukaryota > Viridiplantae > Streptophyta > Magnoliopsida > Solanales > Solanaceae > Lycium > Lycium ferocissimum. The sequence continues at coordinate 31,318,560 of NC_081351.1, read as the reverse complement.
GCAGTCTTTCTATCTTGTGTGCTAGAAAGATATTTGATTAATGTGTCAATATTTTTTTTATACAAATACAAGTTTAATTAGAACATATTTGATCTTATCTTGAATGATCCTCAGCTAAAAATTAGGTAACGTTCCATTTTAGCAGGATTAAGATAAAGGCTGTGAATCCTTCATGTAGCTACTTAATTTTTGTTTTGTTTTTGTTTTGTGCCTCTGGTATTTCTTATCTAGTTTTATTAAGGTTTTTTTCATTGATAATACAAATTTTTTTCTTACGCGGTCATCAAGTCATCTTAAAGATAATCGAAGGAGATCATCCAAGATTATCCAAAATCAATGGAATTTGTAATATTGAAAATAAAAAAGATAAACTTAACTTATAGAGCTTGTTAAAATATTGCACTGAATATATAAAAATTTATTTACGCTGTCAGTGGATTAAAGACGCATAAATCCACTGTTATCATCATATGATTTGATTCCAACCTATACTTGCGCGGCTGGCAAATGCAGAATCCTTTTGTCGCAAAGTGATGTGATTGCACTGTTATTTTCTTAAACTCTTTTATTAAGAACATATTTAATCTGATAATCTTCAGCCGAAATTAAGGAATCTTCCAATTTTTTAGGATTAAGATAAAGACTTTCATGATTGCCTAGCCTTTATCAAGTTATTACTTTTCCTTTTAAAATACGTTTTCATGATTGCCTAGCCTTTATCAAGTTATTACTTTTCCTTTTAAAATACGTTTTAGTATTTTTTTCAAAAGTTGCAAGTGCCACGTGCATGCGGGAATATATATTTTTATATATTTTTTTGGTTTCCTCCCACCCGGTGTCCGTTATTAGCAGGGAAGTCTCACATTGGGGTAAAGCGCTCTCTAAAAAAGACAACTCTGTGCCCAGGAGACTCGAACCTGAGACCTCTAATTAAGGATGAAGGAGTACTTACCAGTTACCACTCCACTATAACCCTTGTTGGTCATATAGGAATATATTGCTATAGTAATATTACTTAGTAATGTAGATATATTGTATTTTACATTATAATAAATTGTGTTATTGTGCAACAAATGCTTCGTAAAAAATTATATTAGAAAAGCAAAAGTTTGAAACTGCCGAACTCTTATGTATTACTCCTTTGTGCTACTAATTATATTGTTTTGTTGAATAACAACGCTCATTTTTATTGATTAAGTGTATATATGACCTTAAAAAGTTTCTTTTAATAAATAAAAATAAGCATTTAGATATGCTATTTTGTCTTTAGGAAAGAATAGCATGCTAATTGATAATTCGTATCCAACCACACCAAAATTAATGTGTAAAAACCAGATAATGAGTGTGTTCGGTATCAGGGAAAACATTTTTCAAGTTTCTCACGGGGTGAAAAAAGAAAGCAATGAAGAAAAATTTTCTTTTAATTCTGTGTATGGAACTGTACAAAAATACCTATATTTATACATCAAAGGAGGAATCTAAGCCATCATTACTATGCCAAGTGTCCATATCCTAATGCTAAACCAGTAACAAACCTACTCAGATTTTTACACGTATGGAAATGAAATATTTACAATGCTATGTAATTGGGCTTCTTCTCATTAACTGAAATACCTAGCCCAAATAATTTAGGAGGAGTCCGTCACTTGAAGCCCAAAATTCTCAAGCCCATTTGCCTATTTGAAGAACAAACAAATACACTTGTTTTCCCCCCATTTTCTCTTTTCCTCTTTCTCGACCAAAAACCCTAGAACCGAAAATCACCATTGTCATCCTTCAACTGTGTAACACTACGAGATCCTTGTTTCCAACACCCCCCAACCCCCCACCCAAAGTTGGAGGGGAAAATGAAACACCCAACTTGCCCAAAAGAGTATGATACAGAGGTCCGGTAAGAGATTTAGTAAACAAATCGGCGAGTTGGTTGGAAGACTTCACATAAGACAATGAGATCAAGCCGGAGAGATATTGTTGACGGACGAAGTGACAGTCGATTTCGACGTGCTTCGTCCGTTCATGAAAAACGGGATTCTTCGCTATATGTATTGCTGCAAGACTGTCTGAATGGAGCGGTACAGGCAAGGAGATTGGCATAGAAAGGTCTTCAAACAACCGAACGAGCCAGGTAAGCTCTGCAACTACTCGTCTCATAGATCGGTATTCAGCTTCAGCTGAACTAAGTGAAATGGAAGTCTGCTTCTTAGACTTCCAAGAAATAAGAGATGAACTAAGTGAAACATAGAATCCACTAACATATTTTCGTGTATCTGGACAGGTACCCCAGTCGGAGTCGCAAAATGCCAATAATTCAAAGGAAGAGGAAGCTGACATGAAAAGTCCAAGACCTGGATCCTTCAACAAATACCTGAGGACTCTTAAAGCAACGTGGAGATAAGGTTCAGGAGGGTCCTGCATATACTGGCTGAGATGCTGCATAGTGAAGGAAAGATCAGGCCTCGTGTGAGTCAGGTAATTCAGCTTTCCCAACAAATGCCTATATAAAGTAGGATCTTGGATAGGATTGCCTTCATTTGCTAGCAATTTAGAAGTAGGATCCAATGGTGAAGAAACTGGAGTAAGATGCAAAGAATTGAATTCCTCTAATAACTCTAATGTGAACTTCCTTTGTGAAAGAATGAGTCCATGAGGTTCTCTGATGACCTTCATTCCAAGGAAAAAATGCATATGACCAAGATCTTTAATTTTGAATTCCTCATCTAAAAATAGCTTGAGAGAATGTAACTCATCTTCATTATTTCCTGTCAATAAGATGTCATCCACGTAGACTGCAATAATAGATATAGAATCACTTGTCCTTTTATAAAAAAGACTTTAATCATTTAAAGAATGAGTGAAACCTTTGAAATTTAAGGCTGATGTGAGCTTAGAATACCATTGTCGGGATGCTTGCTTAAGGCCATAAATTGACTTTTTTAGCAAACAAACATGGCCTGGTGAAGGAGGTGAAATTCCAACAGGAAATTTCATATACACTTCCTCATTAAGGTCTCCATGTAAAAAAGCATTATTAACATCCAATTGGAATAAACCCCATCCTTTTTTAACAAAGAATTGCCAAAATGCACCTAATAGTAGTCATTTTCACCACTGGTGAAAAAGTTTCATTGTAATCCACACCTTTTCTTTGAATGTCACCCCTTATAACCAACCGAGCCTTCAATCTCTCAATACTGCCATCAGAGTGTTGCTTAACTTTATAGATCCATTTGGAAGGCAAAGCCTTCCTACCAGGAGGTAAAACTACTACTTCCCATGTCTTTTTTAATTCCAAAGCAGCAATTTCCTTGTCCATAGCCTCTTGCCAACCCGGATGATGTGCTGCTTATGCATAACTAAGAGGTTCTTGAATATTAGCAACAGAATTGAGCATGACTTGGTTCTTAGAAGATAGACTATTAAAGGACAACTAATTAGGGAAACGGGACTTAGGAAACAGCTAGTAGAAACATCTGTGAGTTTAAGAGCATTGCAAATAGAATCATCTAGATACGTAGGTCTTTTATGAGTTCTAGTAGATTCCCTTAAAATAGTTTGTAAAATGGGTGTTGTAGGAGTCGGAGAATTGGTAGAATCAGAAATGTTTGGTGAAGGGGTAGGAATAGGAGAAGAAACATCAGTATATGAGTTTGTAGGAGAAAAAGATTCAGAAAAATTATCATTAGGCAAAACAGAAGCATTTTCAGAAAATTGAGTTGGTACAGAATCCAAAATTGGCTCACTTTGAGGAAATAAGACAGTACTAGGCTGAGATCTGTTGAAAAAGGGAAAGTATTCTTCATGAAAAACAACATCTCTAGATACAGAAATTTTCATAGTTTTAAGATTTAAAACCTTGTATCCCTTTTTCCCCATAAGGATATCCCACAAAAACACAAGGCAAGGCTCTTGGATCAAATTTATTTCTATAAGTGGGTAAAGTGGAAACAAAACACAAACAACCAAAACACTTTAGACTAGAATAAACAGGTTTAGTGTGGAAAAGGACTTCAAAAGGAGTTTTAAAATTTAAGACCTTGGAAGGGAATCTGTTGATTAAATAAGTGGTTGTTAACAAACATTCTCCCCAATAGGTAATAGGTAAGTGAGATTGATATAATAGGGCTCTTGAAGTTTCTAGTAAGTGCTTATGTTTCCTCTCCACCACACCATTTTGTTGTGGAGTGTAGACACAGGTAGTTTGATGAATAATTCCTTTGGAATTTAAAAATTCTGATTGAAGAGAACCACTTCCTAACTCAAAGGCATTGTCAAACCTTATAATTTTAACCTTGGAATTGAATTGTCTTTCAACCATACATAGGAAGGATTGCAAAACTGAGAAAGCATTTGATTTGGTACTGATTAAATGGGTCCAAGTGGCTCTACTAAAATCATCAACTATTGTGCCAAAATACTTAAAACCATCATGTGTTGCAGTTTTATATGGTCCCCATGTGTCTATATGTATTAGATCAAAAACTGCTTTGGTTGAAATTGTACTTGTTGGGAAAGGTAACTTAGATTGCCTTGCCATAGGACAAATAATACATGGAGAAGTAAAATTGGAACAAGAAGAAACACGAACAGAAACAACTTTCTTCATATTACTCAAAGGCATATGGCCTAGTCTATAGTGCCACAACTTGTCTTTTACATTGGAATCATAAAAACTAGAACAAGAAGAAAAACATGAACTGAATTTGAAAAAGGTAAACAACTAGGACTGGACTTTGGTTGATTCTTTGTAGACTTCGGTGGATTCTTTGTAGAAACAACTGACTGACTTAATTTGAGAATGTATAAACCTCCTTGCTCTGTACCAAGAACCAGAGGGCTCTTTAGTGAAGGGCCCTGCAACATAAGACAAGAGTTAGGAGTGAAAAATAGATATTTCTTGAGATATTTGCACAACTTGTGCACATACAACAAATTAAATCTAAAAGAAGGTATGTAAAGGACATTATGAAGAACTAGATCAGAAAAGAGACACACAGAACCTGAATGTGTAACTTTAACTCTATGTGAATTAGGTAAATTAACCATAAGAGGTGTAGGTAAGGACTTGAAATTGGAAAAGAAACTTCTATCAAAAGTCATATGCTCAGTTGCTCCACTGTCTAATATCCAAGAATCACTATTGATATGCAAAAGACAAGCATAAGAATGGAAAAACTGTACCATACCAAAGACAAGCAAGATTTACAGAACCATCAGATGTGTTTGCATTTTTCTGATTCATTTTCTGCAGAAGCTGTAGAAGCTGATTAAAATTTTCTTGGCTTAAAGACTTTATATCAGAAACATTGTCCTCTGCTTGATTGCTTGATTCTCCTGTGATGAAAACATGATTAGACTGGACATCATTCTGATATTTTTTGGACTTGGTGAACTTAAAATTTTCTGGAAAACCATGTAGCTTGTAACATTTCTCAATAGAATGTCCTGTTTTCTTACAATAGTTGCAAAACTGATTGAGTCTCTTAGGGTCATAAGTTACTTTCTGCATTTTATAGTCATTGAACCTTTTTCCAGTTGAGTGGTTAGCCAAGAAGGATGCTAAGGCTCCTGGATAAGAAGGAGCAGTATGAATTTCTCTCTGTTTCTCGTCTTGAACTACAAGAGAGTATGCTTGTCCAATGTTTGGTAGAGGTGAAGTTAATAGGATGTTACTCCTAACCCCTAGGAATGTGTCATTTAGTCCCATAAGAAATTGCAACAACCTCTCATCTTGATGTGCTTTGACACTCTTATCTTTAGCACCACACACACAATCATAAGAGCAAGCAGAAAAGGTGTTAAGTGCATCTAGCTCATCCCATAAGCTTTTCATTTTAGTGAAGTAAGTTGAAATACTAGAGTTTCCTTGAGTGAGTGCATTAAGTTCCTTTTGTATTTGAAATAATTTTGCACCACTTGCCTGACCAAATCTATCTTCCAGGTCAGACCACAGGACCTTTGCACTTGAAGAATACAAGACACTTTCAGCTATCTCTTTTGAAAGGGAATTCAGCAACCAGGACAAGACCATATCATTGGCCCTTGCCCAAGCCTTGTATAGCCCAGATTCAGCAGTAGGAACAGCTAGAGATCCATCAATGAATCCTAGCTTGTTCTTAGCTGAAAGAGCAATTACCACAGCTCTCCTCCAGCCTCCATAACTTCTGCCATCGAAGACAGTGGAGACCAGATTCATACCTGGGTAGTCTGAAGGATGTAAATAAAAGGCATGTGATGAATCTATTGTATTAGTTACAGTAGATCCATCAGTCCTTTGTGTAGTAGTATTTCTAGAATTAACATCAACAAGAAGAGTGTTATTGTCACTCATGTTAAATCAAAGCAAGATAGTAAAGAACAACAGATTAGATTGCAGGATTCTAGGCCTGCTCTGATACCATGAAAAAAGAAAGCAATGAAGAAAAATTTTCTTTTAATTCTGTGTATGGAACTGTACAAAAATACCTATATTTATACATCAAAGGAGGAATCTAAGCCATCATTACTATGCCAAGTGTCCATATCCTATTGCTAAACTAGTAATAAACCTACTCAAATTTTTACACGTATGGAAATGAAATATTTACAATGCTATATAATTGGGCTTCTTCTCATTAACTGAAATACCTAGCCCAAATAATTTAGGAGGGGAGTCTGTCACTTGAAGCCCAAAATTCTCAAGCCCATTTGCCTATTTGAAGAAGAAACAAATACACTTGTTTTCCCCCCATTTTCTCTTTTCCTCTTTCTCGACCAAAAACCCTAGAACCGAAAATCACCATTGTCATCCTTCAACTGTGCAACACAGTTGCATGTACGAGATCCTTGTTTCCAACACAGGGCCGGAGCTAGGTTGAGCCCAGGGGGTTCATCCGAACCCCCTTCGGTGAAAAATTATACCGTATATACAAAGTTACAATTATATTTTATGTGTATATAGTCGTTATTGAACCCCCTCGACTTCTTGTATATTTACTTCTTTATATTTTTGAACCCCTTAATAGAAATCCTGGCTCCGCCACTAGTTTCTCATGTTCGTTTGGTCAAAATTCTTGGAATTTTTTTTTTTTTTTTTTTAGAAAACAAGTTCCTTAAAAATGGAGAAAATGATTTGCCTAATCAAAGTAGGGAAAACAAATCCACAATTGGCATTTCACCAATCACCCTACCACCACCCAACCCACCGCCAACCACCAAACCCCAACAACTCCCACAACCCCACGCACCTCCCCCGCCCCACCCTCCACCCCATCACCAAATTAATTTTTTTTAAAAGTTTTTAATTTTTTGGGTTTTCTACACCACCTATTCCTTCCCCCTCCCCCCTCCAAAAATTATTTTTTTAGTTTGGTTTTTGACACCCCCCCGGCCCCACACCTCACCACCCCCTCCAATTTTTTTTGTTTTTTTAAAGTTTTAAAAAGTTTTATAATTTTTTTTATTTTGGTTTTCAACAACTCCCCACCTCCCCCCTCCCCCCAACCCCGGCCCAACACCTTTTCCAAAAAAATTAATTTTTTTAAAAGAAATAGTTTTGAAAAGTTTTTTTTTTTTTGGTTTTCTACGACAACCCCCCCGCCCCCAACCCCCCACCCCAACACAACCTCCAATTTTTTTTTTTTTTTAAATTTTTGAAACTGTTTTCGTTTTTGATTTTCCCCCCCCCCCCCCCCCCCGCCCCGGGACCCCTTACCCTCTCCCTAATTTTCTACCTCATATTTAATTTTACCTTATAAAAATGGAAAGTTTGTGTGGTTAAATTTGGTGTGGGGTGGGTGATGGGGGTGGTGGTGGGTGGTGGTGGGATGGATAAGAAATTTTTTTTTCATTTTTTATAAAAGTAAAATAAAATATATGAACTAGAAAATTTGGGAAGGGGTGGGTGGGTGGGACGGTTGGATAGAGCGGTGGTGTGGGGTTGGGGTTGGTGGTGGTGTGGGTAGGGGTGGGTGAAGATGAAATGCGTTGGAGGGTGGTGATTGGATGGGGATGGGATTTGGTTGGGGGTGGGTGGGTGCTTGGGGTGGGTGGTGGGTGGTGGGGGTGGGGTGGAATGGGGGTTGGTGATATGGGGTGGTAGGGTTGGGGTGGGGTTGGTGGGTCAAGAGTGGTATTTCCAAAAAATATTTTCTATAAACCAACCAAACATGAGAAAATAAGTAATTAGAAATTCACTTATTTTTCACTACCCAACCGAACATGAAAAAATAAGTAGAAATTCACTTATTTTCTAAGAACACATTTTCCAGGAAAACATTTTCCTTGAAAAACATTTTCCTCCATACCGAACACACCCAATGTGTTTAAAAATTAACATAAATAATAAAGTATCTTGGCGAGATATTGCTCTATCTTTTGTTGCATATTCTTTGAAACTTTCGGTATATATTTCTAGTGTCGGCCTGTCCTAGCATCTTCTATTATCCATCTATAAATTAATTCATCTATGATTGCCCAAATGAATCTGGAATTTTAGGGAAACTTATTCTGCTTCATTCAAAAAGAAAGCTTTAAGCCTAAGTATCATGTACACACATATGTGGAGATGAGTTATTGTAGGGAACAAAGGGCGGACGTGAAGTATGATTTACGGGTTCATTTGAATCCAGTTGGGCGGGATCTTCCTTCAAAATGTAACTAAGCTCTAGGCTTAATATAAATAATGAATTTCGAACTCGACAGAATAGATCGGATTGGGAAGTAATACCACCCCTAGACCCCCTAATATATGACCCGATCCTAGAAAGACTAAAAGAAAATCATGCATTGGTTAAGATAAATCCATTTTTTATACAAAAAATAAAAAGAGAAGAATTTCATGACTTTATCGACCTAATCAGGGAAAAAGAAGTTTTTCTATTTTTTATGATACTTCTTATTAATTGAATGAAATTGTAATGGGTATGAGTTGAGTAGATGCTTTTATTTTATTGGACCGCTATCAATTCTTTATTTGTCGAAAGAGTGTTGTGGTAGAAATTCAAACTTGTTTTAATGTTCAAATCCTGAATCTGCATCTGACCGGACAAGATGATGTGCATGTTGTCCTTATGGGGGTGGAATGCCTGACAATCCGATTTTGGAAATTTTGAGTTATGACTAAATTAGAATAGAGTCCAACCTCTCTATAACGGCATCCATGTATAGCAGCACCTTTCTATAATAGCTAAGATTTTTCGGAACCGAATTTTTATGTTATATTTTACTTCTCTATAATAACATTTTTCCTATAACTTGACAACATCCAACTTTATAACAGTACACTTTTTGTAAAATCACCCCCCATATAATAACTATCTACTTTTTTTTTGGTAATGTAATTATTAACCATCTTATAAAAAAATAGAATATCTATGATTACCAATAATAAGTAGTATAGATTTTGACCAAATATTTAATTTGATACATTAATATACTATATTTATGACATAATATTACATATAAATACATATGTGGAGTTTGATGAAACACTTCCTAATATTGAAGCTTTCACTGATGAAGGGATTATTGCCCATGTCATTGGAGTGGAAGAACAAGAGAATATGGAAGGCAAAGACGATAATGAAAGTGCTGACGAGGAATCTCAATCTATTGTTATTTGGACTGGGTTAGAAGATTCAACAGTTCAACTCTTAGATTGATCCATCCTTTCAAGGGAAAGCAATTGAATACCCGTTTGCTGAAAGTTTAGACGCAAATCTTCGTAAATTCAAGCGTTCTATTAAAATTGTATTAACTTTCCTTAATGTTTAGTTAGTGAAGCATTCATATCTTTGAGATTTAAAATTTAAATAATTTGTTATTTTTTTACAACATTAATTTTTATTTTTATTTTTAAAGTAGATTTTATACATCTTTTTTGCCTATAACAGCCAACTATTATTTAAATGGCAAATGCTGTTATAGGTGTATAACAACAATTCTCTATAACAGCCAAAAAAATTCGTACCCAATGATGCCGTTATGGAGAGGTTTGACTGTAGTACTTTATAGGAAAAATGGTGATTTTAGTCCCTGGGTTATTGCGTCATTCCTATTTTGGTCCCAGTGTTAGTAGACTTAGCATATTTAACTTTGAATTAAACAAGGTGAGTGATTATGGTCCAATTTCTAGTGGGACTTGACAGAGCTAAACATGTCATCGCTGCTACCAAGGGTGCTTTAGGATTTTACTTCTCCAGTTTAAATTACACGAAACAACATTCTTTCTTGTACAGAATTGGTATTACATGTTGATACCACGTGGCTGGAATTTTTTAATAAACAATTCCAAGATTAAAAAAATAAAAATAAAAAAAAATCAAAAGTGCAGAGCACATTCAAGAAAATGGCTTCTCCTTTCTCTATCAGATGCTTCTCACTTAGAATGTAGAGCTCTTCAAGCTAAAACTGATGAATTCTAGAATATGATCTAAGTGCAAAATTTATGTCGGAGCTCATAAGGCGAGTTTATTTTTGCTTCGATTTTTGGGTTCTCAGCTCGATTTTCCCCAATATTTCAAGCTAGGACTTTTATGGTTCTTTCTATCCCTTATCAATCTTGCGTTCGATTCGAGGTTCAGCTTTCGGTCTTATTTTTCTGTAAATCAATTGCATTTTTCTAGATGATTTTATTGTACTAATAAGAATAGACTGCATGGAGAGAAATTGAGAGCTTTCAATATACCCACTTGATTTAATCTATCTTCTCCCCCCTAACGACATGCCTTTCAGTGTTGATTTTTCTTTTAAAGTTGAGCTCCTTCTTGTTGGTTTTCAACTCAAAGTGATGAAGTACCGGGGAATTCCATATGAAGAAAAATAGAAAATGGCATTGAATGTAACAAAATCAGCGTTCTATTGTTTCTGAAAATTTCTCGTTGTAACCTTTTTTTATTTGAAATATTAAGAACAGAGATTGCATGTGCTTTGAAAAAGCTTTCATTGTGAATTAAGAATAGGAATGCATCCCACAGTGAGCTTTATTTTTTATAAGAATAACAGTGGTTTTGAAAATTTATTTTAGTGCAGTTTATGATTTTAACTGTAGATCTAAATTACTGGGGGATTTTAGGATTTAGAAAATTTATATATTTTTTTGAATTCCTGTTACCAACGAGAGAAGGGAAGGTTTATTATTTTTATTTTTGCAACACATATATGGAGAAAATCTGAAAATGGGTTTCGTCGTATAAGGGTCTTAGTAAAAGGACAAACAGGTGTTTTTTCTCTCCTCTTTTTTCTTGAAGGGTCTTGCGTTGAAACATGAGAAATATCCAATTTGGCCTTCGAGCAGTTAGCAGCCCGTTTGTTTTGTCAAGTTCCGTTAGAGTTTGGATCATAATCACTCACCTTATTTAATTCAAGGTTAAATAAGCTATGTCCACTAATACAGGGACCAAAATAGAAATTATGCAATAACACGGGGACTAAAATCACCGTTTCCCCTACTATATAATAAAGAGCTTTCTTTATCATGAGATTGATAAAATCTGCATTAAACACCTTGAAATCTTCAGAAGGAACGTAGGCTAAAGTAAAAGTGTAAGTGGATAAGCAGTAATTAAAAAGTTACACTGCTTTATAATCTTTTAGTGCTTCGAGTGCTACATCTACAATATAAAGTTTTTGTCAGATATAAGTGTTAGAGTTTGGACCATAATCACTCACCTTATTTAATTCAAGGTTAAATATGTTTTATTCAAAAGAACTTAGTAGAAAAAGTATTCATTGTGAAAAAAGATTCTATCATATTTATTATTCCTTTCCTTAAAAGATCTATATAATAAATATTTGTTTTATCATTCAAAAACAGATTGATAAAATCTGCGTTAAGCACCTCGAAATCTTCAGAAGGAACGTAATTCTAAAGTAAATAGGTAAATGGATATTAGTTTTTCAATATGTAGATTCAAAAGTATTATGTCTTTTTATAATCTTTTAGTGGATTTATCGAGTTCTACATCTACAGTATAAAGTTATTTCGATCCCATCGATAAGGAGCACAGTACGCTTTAATAAATTAATCCTTAATTTAGTGCTTTGCGAGCAAGCTACCGGCTGGGAACAAAATTAAACAAATATAAAGTAGAGAAACTTAATAGTTACGACGAAAAGAGTCCAAGAAGATTCTTAATTAGAAATTTCAATCAAATGGATCGATCGAGTTGTCAATTCGTTCACCTATAAAGCTCTAGGAAGTTACTTTAATTTAATTTGATAGAACTAAATATCTAGTAGCTCAACATTTGGTATATGTGGTTTATTAATAATTAATTAAGTTATGTCGACAAGCTAGAACTTATTCTGATCATTAGTCTAATATATTTAATTTCAATTATTACATATCACGTTTCTTCCGAATCTACATTTACCTAACCTATACGCACAATCCCTCCCTTAATTTTTACATAGGTCACTGTTGATTTCACCGAAAAAGGGAGTAATAATATTGATTCATAGCCTAAACTACAATTCTCTCACTTGTTTCCTCTTCTTAATTACTTCGGCCACTTTAATTTGATCAAGTTGATCGGCCCGAAGCGCATGTGTTCAAAGATACTGAAGATCTTCAAAAGCATCGATAAAGAACAAACAAAAGAGAAAGAAAAGTATTAGATAAAAGAGAAAGAAAAGTATTAGATACTCCTTTAAGACAATTTAGTCCCTTTTTAACTGATATACTTTTGTTAAATACTCCTACAATCATGAGGTAGATGCTGCCTTTTGAACTAGAGGCGGATTCACGATTTAAAGTTTATGGGTTTCTACAGCGATTTCAAGTTAATATACAATAATCACTGGGTTTATAATAAAATATTTCTAGGTATTCTATGGATAAAGTAATACATATACAACGTATGAGAAAAAGCTATTGGGTTCCAGTGAACCCGTCGCTAACACACAAGATCCGCCACTATTATGAACCCAATTTTTTTTTTAACACGAAACACCATTAAGATTTTATTGGACCACCACTCCTCTCTTCTTGAGAATCCACACATCCCTTATCGCATACTGTATGACCAATTATCTATTGAGCACATGTTTAGGTTCGGCCTAATGGGAAAATAAGATGGAGCTATAAAGTAAATACGTAATTATCTTTAATATATTAACTATTTCTTTATTCTTTGTATCGCCCGGAAGGGATAAAAGAAAGATCTTGCTATTTCTTCAAGTAATTTATGATCTCTATGGACTGATAAAATTTCAATTTTTGTTTAAAAAGACGAAATAGTTGAAGAAGGAATAAATTCCTAATCTTTTATCCACTGAACCCGTATACTATATATATGAATCACCCCTTGTTGAAAATTCATCCACCTCCACTTATATATCATAAGAAGACAAAGAAAAAGTATAGCCAAAAAAAATGCCTTGGTTCACTATTCCTAGAAGAAGAGTAAGTCATCCACTAAGTGATGAGCAAGTGAAAGGTATACTCAATAGATATGATAAAAATAGAGATGGAAAACTTAGCAAGCAAGAATTGAGATTAGCTTTTAAAGAGATGGGGTTGCATTTTTGTCGTTGGAAAGCTGGAAGGGCCCTTCGTCATGCAGATATAAATGGTGATGGATATATAAATGAAGATGAGATGAATGACCTTGTTCAATATGCTTCGAAATGGGGTTTTAAGATTTCTTAGGCAGGCTTAGCTTAGTACTATGTGTTTTGTGCCTTTTGTATTTTTTTTTTTTTTGGGTTGGTGTTTTTTGTGTTGTGATGTTTTGTTTTCTTTTGACAACTAAAGATCCTTTTAATATTTAGGAAGAAATTAAAGGGTCTTTTGGGGGTTATAATATGTGCTAGTACAGTACTATGTAACTGTCAGGTTGTACATATTGTCTATATATGTTTTACGTTTCCTGTGTAAATTTGTTCTAGTAGCCAAATGATATATGCTATCTTCCACATTTTCTTTCGAATTAATTTCTCTTTGTAATTTCTTGGATTGAGCGGATGAATTATTTTCTTCTCTCTGAATCATGCTGATGCTAGTTCATGCATTTCTTTCTTATTATTATTCATGTATCCCTAACTTTCAGTACTAGAGATATCGAGCTTCACCTTAGCTTAGCAAAGGCCAAGGTACATGGGGGTAACATGAAATGGAAACTTAAAATTACATTGTTAGTGGGCCGGGTTGGAGGAGGAAAATACCCGGCCCCCTACCAAGTAGGGGACGTTGAATTGTTTCACAATTTCATCGTGGAAGCTTAAATTATTTTAAAAAAAAATTCTAATACTAAAATTTATTAAGTTTGATACTTTAAAATCTAGTTGATGTCAACGATTTTAACCATCAAGTTCCTTAAATTATACTTTGGCCCTGATTTTCAATTCATAAATACCATTGATTCTTCTCCATATTATCTCACAATTCCATTTCCTACCCATCTAAATCTCTCTCTCTCTCTTATATCAAGTTCAAATTTCAAAATTTAAATTTAATGGATAATGATAATCCTCCACCTCCTCCTTTTCAAGATCATAAGTCCGGATGAGTGGTTGCATTTTGAAATACATAAAATTGATTGTTCAAAAATAATCAACATTGTGGTTAGATATATCTCCATTAAAAGTATTATTTTTTACCACTTAAATTTTTAGACTTGGAGAAAATATACAAAATTGAACTTTGAAGTTTATCTCTTCTTTAAATTTCTTCATCGATGCTAGCATTTTGAACTTTTCATTTGTAATAAGTTAACCGCTCAAGTTTGTATATTTTGAATTTGCAATGTTATCAATTTAAGAATGTTATCAATTTAAGTTTGAAGTTTTACTTTAAATTACTTATGTAGTCTTGTATCACATTCTCAACTTTTTATAATTTTTAGCACTTAAATAGCCATTGTGCACTATTCCAACAACATATTCAAGATATACACAAATATACCATTAACATATACAAGATCTACTAAATATACTATTCAATAAATAAAAAAATTAATTCGAAGTGGGTCGGGCCGGGTCCTCGGTCTTTTTTCAAGCTACGGGCTAAATGGTATTTTTTCCGTCCAAACTATAGATGGTGTTGGTGTGACCGTCACCTTGTATGGAAAGGTACACACCTCCAAATTAAAATAATTACATCTGACAAAAGAAATGGAAACTTAAAATTACATTGCATGGAAAAATATTGTATCAAGTTTGGACGTTGAATTGTTTCACAATTTCATCGTCTAAAAGCTTAAGTTCTTAAAGAAAGAACGCGTATAATTACTTAGATTATCTCCAAGTATGCAAACGATCTGGTAATATGAATTTTAAACTTGAATTACTGAATGGTGCATGTATTTGGTATATCGTGATTTTTATACATGTGCTTGAGGTTTTCAATATAATACGAGTTACATTAGATACAAAAATCGATTGTTCCTAGAAATAATAGTATAATTAATTAAAAGTATTATTTTCTACCACTTAAATTTTTAGATTAGACTATTATACATTTATATATATAAGAAAATCGGATAAAGCTACTTAGCAGAATCTAGCTATGTGACTTTTTAGGAAGCACTACAAAGAAAAAAAAAATCTATTGCCACCTTCTGCATTCTCCCTTTTCTTTTCTATTCAAATATTCTTGAGATTCTTTTTTCAAAAACCGTCCAAACTATAGATGGTGTTGGTGTGACCATTGTTGAAAAGGACTCATGATTAAAAGTAATGTTGAAATTCGAGGACTTTAAAAGTTTGGAACTTGTTCAAGATTGAGATTTGAGAATACTAACTGAAAAAGAAGTATAGCAAATTTAGAAAGTGGATGAGAAGGAGGCTTAAGGCCTAAGGCAGAGAGGTGTAAGGAGTTCAATTAAACCCTCGTTAAAAAATTATACTATGTAAATAGGAAAAAATGATATATATATATATATATATATATATATATATAGTTATTGAATCTCCTTGCATTGGTATACAATTTGTTTTAATCTTAATTTAAATTCCGCTAGTCTAGGGGCATGTGACTTTGCCTAAAATTTTGAAGCAATAGATGTTTAGAATCATTCTGGACTAGCCAGGGTTAGATTCTTGTTAAGCGTGCCCTCCACAAGCTCATCCAAGGCATATATTCTCTTTTTACCCGGTGCATGCAGTAGGATCAAGAAGATTTAGAATTTAAATTTGATGAAATTAACTTTTAAAATTTTTTATCTATTGAACTCATTTTATTTTTAAAATCATGAAACTTAATATTTAATGCAAGTTTAATGAATTTATATATATAAATATATATATAGTTTCATATTGAAAATATCAAGTTCATATGAATCCGATACTGAAACGTCAGATCCGTCTCTGCCTTCTAGGAGGACAATATTGACTCTCTCCGCTAATCAGTATATCAAACTTTATAATATATAGATGGTGATTGATCTTATTAACTTACTTAAGGTAGCCACTCATTAGCACAAGAAAATAATTATTATATTATCAATGCATTGAACCTAAACTCAACTAATTCTCAACTATTTTATGCTTATGATCTCTTTCGTTGTTTTTATTCGATCGGGTAATCTTAATATTTTTTCTTGCCCTAGACAAATATGGATCATAGAAATCATACGATCTCAAAGAGACTTTATTTTCCCTTGTAGCTGATATCATTATGATGACATC
Organism: Lycium ferocissimum; assembly: GCF_029784015.1. Taxonomy (NCBI): domain Eukaryota; kingdom Viridiplantae; phylum Streptophyta; class Magnoliopsida; order Solanales; family Solanaceae; genus Lycium; species Lycium ferocissimum. The sequence goes on along the minus strand of NC_081351.1, from coordinate 31,301,955 downwards.
TTCAGGGCTTGTGTATTTTTAATTTTGGCCGGTGAAAAAAAATTCATCACCTTTTTCCTAAAGAGAATTCCCAATTATTATTTTGCATTTATTCCTGAACTCTGTGTGGCTTTTTGGTCCTGCAGGGTCATTCATGAACATTATACTCGGGTTACACATTGCAATGAATAATTTTCATTTAGCCAGTCACCACTATTAGGTTTCCTTTGACCTACAAATATTTATAAATTACATTACATATAAATGAAATCAAACCACTAGTCGGGTTTTTTTTTCGATTTGACTCAGATTGTCGATTTTGTGCGGTTTGTCGGTTTTCTTTGTTACTCCCACTTGTAGGGATCAAATGCCCGTTATTGTTTTGTCCACGAATGTCATACATTATCCCAAGTCCAAAATATATGAAGTCATATGCATGTTCATTTTGTTGTGTCGCTCAAGGCAAGAGAGAAATTAATAAATGAACAACGTTTGAACCACCTTCTTCTTCTTCTTCTTTTTTTTTTTTTTTTTTTTTTTTGTGTGTGTGTGTGTAGAGACTTAAATTAGTTAATCGGGGGTTGCTCAATGGCCCAAAAATTTGAGACCTCGAGTGTTTTAATTGATAGTGAATTTTTGATTTAGTTTGCAAGGAAAAAAAAATATAAAAAGTAAAAAATCTTTATAGAAAACAAAGAAAGAGAAATTGTCTACTTTTTTATAGAAATATTTTAGAATTTTGAATTAAACTACTCATATTTTCATATTAGTAAATCAAATTTTATACAACAGCATCCAATGAATTATATTGCAATGCATGACTAACATCTTATTACCTTGAATTAATCCTTACTAATATTAATAATAGCAATAATATTACTATGTAAATTTAAAAGCCTTATACTTAAGGATACTACACTGTACGAAAGATATTATTTTGTTTTTTGTTAGTGTGAGTCACCCAAATTAATTTTAGCTTATTGTTTTTCATCAAATGAGGGACACTCTAACATTTTTTCATTTTTAACGGAGATGGAAAAAACTTTCCTTTAAAGAAAAATACCGTCTACGTGAAGAAGCAAATTGTCCACAAGATTCTATAAGCAACGATCATTTTTTTTTTGTGTGAAGATGTGTGTGTGTGTGTAGAAAAAACACGACATTACTGACGTGGAGCATGCTTGTCTCTTGTTGTCAAAATGAACAAACGAAGGTACCATGACGTGGAAGAATTATTAAAATATTTCAAGTTTTAAGCCGTTGATGGAGAAATTAAACTTTAGGCAAAATGGAATGGTCAATTGTGAGAGCCCTCAATGGGAAGATCCATGTGGTAATTTCTGTCAAGGTTCTGTAAACCCACAAATAAAGTAATTTTTATGTTTTATGATAAAGTTGAGTATGTTGTGTAGGGGCGGATTTAATTAAAGAAAAAATATTTTAATTTTGTTTAATAAGAATATGACACGTAATAAATAATAATTAAAAAAATTATACTTGAGCGTAAGATAAATCAACCTTAATTGTCACTTTAAAAACAAAAAGAGAAGAAAAAAAAATTAATAAAAATTAATAAATAAGAGGTTTGTTAGTTTTAAATGCAAAAGTGAGCCAAAAGGTGAGTGGAGGGGTAGCAAAATGGGTGGATGAAGGATGAATGATGTATTTAGACCGTTTGAGATAGTCCGGGGGCATTGGCCCTTTTTTGTATCATCAATAGCCATTTGTCTGGTTGTTATTTTTCATGAGTTCTTGAAAAATATGGAGCTTAATTATTTTGGCTTTTAGCTTGTGGTCTACCTGATATTGGTGAATATACCACAAATTACAATGGAAAATTAAATGAACAACATGAATAAAAATATAAATAAATATTCTTCAGGCTGAGGCGCGGATATCTCGCCTTCTTTAAAGAGATTCAAGCTCACTGCGGCGTAATCTTCATCGGTCCAACAGTATAACTCTGATTTGTCCCCCCTCCAAGATACACAGCCTGACAATGTCGTGTGACTTAAAGAACTCCGGACTAGTTGAAGAGTCCAAAAGCTCCACCATAAGAACACCTTCCTTCAACTAAATAAAACTCTCTCATTTAACTCACTTTTTCATACACAATATTTTTCTCTACCCACCAAAAACTAAGGATGACTTCTATTTATAGGTAAAGAAATTCATCCTTGGGGTGAATTGAATGAGTAGTGAGAGAGTGGAGTAATCAATTGAGAGAATATGGAGTAGTAAAGGGTTGAAGGTTATGAGAGTTACAAGACAAATAATTGTTACATTCTATCATAACTAATATGAATTGAATGATGAGATAGTGTTCGAAGGAAAGTTAAGGCCACGATCTGGCTTTTAATGGCTACTAACGTGTAGGAGTAATAAGGCAAAATTCCACTATCACAAAATGTGAAAGGCAACGCAACAAGGTTCTTTATTAGCAGTCACTGTATTATAATTATTTGTAGGGCAAAGGTGCAAATATATTCCTCAACTTTGTGATTTAGAGTAGATATACTTTTCGTTGTAAAAGTGGTGTATATATACCCCTGCTGTTACAAAATGGTGCAAATATACCCCTGCCGTTATTAAATGATGCAAATATACCCTTTTCGCTGACGGAATTTTATTTAAAAAATCATTTAGGTTATTTTTTAATTAAAAAAATGCCACGTGAGTTTAAATAAAAAGTCTACCCATTTTTTTTTAGTAGACATACTTTTCTAAAGCCACATAGTAATTTTTTTTTCTGGTGGGTCGGGTATGGTTTGTTTAAAAAAATGGGTAGACTTATTTTTTTTAAGTCACAGAGATATTTTTTAAAACGAACCAGACCCGACACACCAGAAATAAAATTACCATGTGGCTTTAGAAAAATATGTCTACTAAAAAAAAAATTAGATAGATTTTTTTTAAGTCACGTGGCTTTTTTTTTTAATTAAAAAATAACCTAAATGATTTTTTTTTTTTTAAAATATCGTCAGCGAAAAGGGTATATTTGCACCATTTTGTAATGGCAGGGATATATTTGCACCATTTTGTAACGGCAGAGATATATTTGCACCATTTTGTAATGGCGGGGGTATATTTGCACCATTTTGTAACGGCAGAGGTATATAAATACCACTTTTGTAACGAGGGGTATATCTGCTCTAAATCACAAAGTTGAGGGGTATATTTGCACCTTTGCCCTTATTTGTATTATTAAAATGTTCAAAACCCAACACCTGACAATTCCTGAAACCATGAATCGGATAATATTGATATGATCCATATTATTCGCCCGTTAACCATTTTTTATCCATGTTAAATATGAGGGGATCAGATAATTTATCCATTTTTGTTTAACTCTTTTTTGACCTGTCCATATCCGATCCGACCCGCCCGTTTGCCTTATCTCGAAAGGTAGTTTTATTTCTCTGCTTTCCGTTCTTTCTTTTGCCATAAACAAGATGTAGTCAAGGGAGCATAGGAATAATTGTGGGAACTGATCATGCTAAGTTGGATCTTATAGTTTCCAAAGAATCATGATATATTCATCTTTTAAACGTATTAAAACACTCTTCCCGTTTATACTCAGGAGCTACGTACCCTGCTCCACGTTTACAAGAATTTAAAAAAAAAAAAATACCTAGAATAAACAAAGTAACAAACCATGTGAAGGAGACGAATAATAATGATCTTTACCGTTGCAATGTTATCTTATTATTATGATCTTGTGTAGCTACAATAGTTGCAGTCTTATTGAAATAACAAAGAGAATGTGCTAGAAAGATATTTGATTAATGTGTCAATATTTTTTTATACAAATACAAGTTTTATTAGAACATATTTGATCTAATCTTAAATGATCCTCAGCTAAAAATTAGGTGACGTTCCAATTTAGCAGGATTAAGATAAAGGCTGTGAATCCTTCATGTAGCTAGGGGTGGGCGTTCCGGCCATCGGATTGGATATGAAAATTTCGGTTTGGATTTTCGATTTTCGGATTGAAGAAATTACAATCCAAATCCAATCCGAATAAGCTCGGATGGATTGAATTTTTTAAGTTCGATTTCGGATTAATCGGTTTGGATATTTAGGATTTTCGGTTTTGACTTTTGAGCTTTTAAGGCATGCTTTAAGAATGAAATTCATGTGCCTGGTTTAATATAATGTAAAACCAAATATGTGGGTTCAAAAAAGAGTTGTTACCACTAAACCAAAAGGCATCACATAGTTCAATTCTACATTATTCCCTTTGTTTCATCAGAAGTTGTCTTATTCTTTAAGTAGTGAAGTAAACTCCAACTTTTCAAGCTATATTATATTTAATTTAGTAGAAAATTCTATATTGAACTTAATATTATAATGGGTAGGGTACTAATCTATCGGACCTTTGACTAATTAGTATTGGGCACATATAATATGGGTAGGGCTAAATATAAGGTATAAAAATTTCGCATTTTCGGATATCTAAAAACCCGAAAGACTAAATCCGAAATCCAAAAATTTTAAATAAAATCTGAAGTCCAATCCATAATTCAAAAATCTAAAAAATTCGAATTTCGATTTGGATTTCGAATTGGCCCAAACTATCCCCACCCCTACATGTAGCTACATTTTTTTATTTTTATTTAACTCATCCACTTTCAAGAATGGATGCCTTTCATTAATCAAAAATGATTTACATAACAGAGGAACAATGATCCCTACACCAACTTAATTGGAACAGGCTCCAATTATGAGACAAGTAGGATTCACCTTAAGCTTTCAAAAAAAAATTTGAGGGGGATTCCTCTTATATGTGTCCCCCCTCAAGGTACATCAAAAGAATAAATTCTATACATGTTCCTGTTAAGAGAAAAGGAGTTCTTAATTCTTTTCATCCTAAAAGAAGGAAAGTTCATTTTATCCATGAGAATTGCACCTCTAATCTCTTTAGGCAGTAGATGATATTGATTAATTCAAGTTGTGTCATTGCATCTCAATCCCCAATTTGCCAGTCCATCCACAACCTTATTTCCTCCCTAAAACAGTGCTTAATGTTCCAATCCTCCATTTGATCTAGCAAACTCTTGGATTTTTTTATTGAATTCCAATCATTCCAAGGAACCTTAGAGATATTCTGTAGCCATTCTACTAGGAGTTGGGAATCAACCTCTATCTCTACTTTCCTGTAACCATTATCTCTGCACCATTCAATACCAATCTCAACAGCTACGACTTCTGCCATATTGTTAGTAATATGACCAAGAAACTTTCCATAAGCAGCAGCTAAGTTTTCCTGATTGTCTCTTATAATGCCTCCAGCACCACTAGGTCCCGGATTACCTTTTGCACAACCATTAGAGTTCAATTTGACAAAATCAGCCTTAGGTCTCTTCCATATGACATGTATATGCTTGATCTGGTATGTAGCTTGATCCATCATCTGATAAAGATCTTCTCCTTTCATGAAAGGATTAATCCCATTAAGCTGTTTGTGAGCAGTCATCACCACTTGTGCATTGATGTTGTATTTGATGTTGATTAAGTTCATCCTTTTGTTCTCATATCTTTGCTTGCATCTTGCTTTCCAGATCTGCCAAGAAATGATTGCTGGTAAAATTTGAAGCAACATCTTATGTATTGGATTTTTAGATTTTGTCATCCACCAGGAAAAAATTTGCTGCCTCAAACAGCCATTTACCTTTAAAATTCCAAAAATATTGTTATAGTACTTCCATATATCCTGAGCTATCTTACCTTTGAAGAATAAGTGTTTTGTATCTTCCTTCTCAGAGTTGATACAACAGGAGCATCTTAAAGGTAGGTGCACTTTGAACTTAGTTAAGTTGATATCCACTGCCACAGTGTGTCTCAAAAGCTTCCATAGGAAGGAGGTTTTGAATGAAATTTGTTTGTGCCATGTCATTTTATTGCTCAAAGATGTGATCTATTTTTTGCTAATAATCTCCCATGCTGATTTGCAATTAAATTCCCTATCATTGTTAGCAATCCAGTTTGGATGATCATCATTTCCCAAAGCATCTCAATAGGGATTTCTTGGATCAGATTAGCAATCTTATATGGGATACATTTTCTAATCTTGATCATATTCCATTGCCCATTATCAAAAAATTCTGACACTCTAGATTTGATGGAAGTTGATGCCTCTGCATATTGACTTAGTCTCCCTATTCCAGTCCAGTTATCCCACCAGAAATTGCAATTTCCATTATTAATCCTCCATAGAATATTATGATCCACCTTATCCTTGATCTTCCATAGCCTTCTCCAAGTATGTGAATGTTTGTAGCTCCATTTTCTAGCCATACGCATGAATTCTCTTAGAGTATTTAGCCTTCATGAATTGAGTCGATATGTTGTCTTTGGTTCTAAACTGCCACCATAGTTTAGCTTCAAAGCTTTCTGCTATGTCATGTAGTGACCTTACTCTAATTCCTCTTTCCTCCTTGGGGTAACAAAGCTTGTGCCATGCTGCCCAATGGTATTTAGGTTTCCCATTATAGCTTCCCCATAGGAAATTAGCAAATAGCCCTTCCATTTGCTTCAAGATTTTTTTTTTGGGGGTTGACATACAGACAGAAGCTGCACTGGTATAGCGTTCAACACATGCTTTAGCAGAATAATTCTTCCTCCTGTGGATAATTGTTTACTTTGCCAGTTATTCAATTTTTTTAAAATCTTAGTAGCCATCTCCGTAAAGAACTGATTCTTTTTCCTTCCTGTAAATAAGGGGAAACCCAAGTAAGTTATAGGACAAGACACTTGTCTCACTTGAAGAATTTCAGAGACTATGTTAATTCTTTTTTGAGAAATCTTATCATCCTTACCAAAAGAACTCTTATTTCTATTAATAAGTTGACCATAATTTTCCTCCTATCTTTTTAAACAATCAGTAATGAGGTTCAAATTATGAGATTTTCCAGAACAAAATATGATTAAATCATCTGCATAAGCTAGGTGCTTAATCATTGGTCCATTAGTATCCATTGAAAATCCATTGAAATTAGAGTTCTTATATAACTTATTTAGCAAAGAACACAAACATTCTGAAGCAATAATAAAAAGAGGTGAAATTGGATCTCCCTGTTTAACTCCTCTTTTTGATTTGAAAAAACCATGCTTCTTGCCATTTATTACCACTGTGTGCCACATGTTGGATAATAGATTCCATATAATATGGATCCATTTTTCATCAAAACCCATCCTCCTCATAACAAAGCATATAAAATGCCAAGATATTCTGTCATAAGCTTTATTCATATCAATCTTGACTAGAACATTACCCCTTTTGTTGGAGTTCTTCATATCATGGATGATTTCTTGGGCCAATAACACATTTTCTCCAATAGCCCTGCCTTTTATAAAACCATTTTGGTTATAAGACACTATTTTTGGTAAGCAGTTTTAGTACGGTTTTGTCGGACTTTGGAAATGATTTTTTTGGGAAACATTACTCAGACTAATAGGCCTAAATTCTGAAAAACTCTGAGGATCTTCAACTTTGGGAATTAGGACTAAGCAAGTATTTGTATAGTATCTGGTGAGTTGATTACCATTGAAAACATTTTGAACCAACTGGACAATGTCCCTTCCAATAGTGTCCCAAGTCTTTTGAAAAAATAATCCACTAAAACCATCGTGACTTTTTTTCCAGATAATCACCCGTGTTTGGATTAATGTCCATAATAGCTTTGAAGATCTCTCCTTCTGTGGGATTGCTTATAAGCATTTCATTATCATCCTCAGACACATTCTTAGGAATATGATTCATTATACTCAAATCAATGCATTGCCCTTCTTGAGAGAAAAGATTTATGTAGAAATTCTCAGCAGTTATCCTAATTTCTTCATTGCCTTCTATCCATACATCATTGTCCAATATTCTGTGTATCTGTAGATGATTTCTCCTCCCTTTCACAATGAAATGGAAATATTTTGTGTTCTCATCTCCTTCTAGGCTCCATTTTAGGTTAGCTTTTTGTTTCCAAAAATCATTTACTTGCTTATGATGAATTATCAAATCAGCTTTTGCCTTATTCAAACTTATTCTATCATCCTGATCCAAGCTATCCATGTATTGTTGCTCCAAATTACTGACTTTATCCTCTGACAGTTGAGTGTTCTAAAAAATATTGCCTATCTTGCTCTTAGACCACAAACTGAGAGCTTTACTAGTATTCTTAAGTTTTTGTTGTACCTCCCAGAAGATGTTACCACTTGTATGGGATTTCCAACTGCTTTTTACAACAACTTGAAAGTCCCCACAATCCACCCAAAAATTTAAAAATCTAAAGTATTTGATATGAGTGTCCTGTGGGTTATCCAAGGTAATGAATAGGGGACAATGATCTAATCCAACACTTGGAAGATGGTGAACATTGGTAACTAAGAACAAATCATCCCACTCCTCATTATGAACCATTCTATCAAGTATTTTCCAAATAATTTCTTCATCTTTTCTCTCATTGCACCAAGCAAAATTTTGACCTGTATAACCACTATCTTTGAGACCACGGTCACTAAGGAATTCCATGAATGGAATGCTCTTACTCAATTTGTGTGGATTTCCGATAATAGATTCTTAATATGGATCCAATGCTTTTCAAATCTCTAGCATAACTGCCAAATATTCTGCAGCATTAATCAATCTTGACGCAAAAATTCTCATGTAATTCCAAAGATCTTCTCTGTCTAAACTTGATGATTTTGCATAAATAATGGATATGTAGAATTCTTTTCCATTATCTTTTATTTTGTAGGTCACCATCTGATCCTCATTTGCATAAATAGTACAGTCCAGATTTTGATTCCAGAAGACCCAAATTTTATTGCTAGAATTAGCAAAGCAGTCATGCATATCCAGATCCTTCTTGTAACTATCAACATTTTCTTCCTTAATAAATGGTTCTTGTATGGCAATCAAATGAATTCTACGCTTTGCAATAAGAAACTTTACCCTTTCTGTAGAAGCCAGGGATTTCATACCTCTAATATTTCAATTGAGTAGCTTAATCATTAATAATCAATAAGGTTTTGTTGTTTCTGCTTTTGTTTCCTTGTAATAGGAGATTCCCTGCTTTTCATTTCAGTTTTTCTTCTTTACATCTTTTTAGGAATGCTCATCTCCTTTTTTGTTGAGGCCTATTTTTCAGCAGTTTTCTGTTCCTCCTCCTGTTCACTATCATCTTCCTCATCATCTTCTTCCTCTTCCATATCTTCAGATTCTACAGAGGTGTTATCCTCTTCTGACGAGGTTCTATAGTCCCAGTCATCCTTATTTTCATTTGTAGAATCAAATTATCTTTTCTCTGACTAGTGCAACTTTTAGCATTACTGGCATTGATTTCTTCAGCCTCTTCCATAAGTTCATCAAAACTATTCTGAGTAATTGTGGTGTTCTCATCTCTAGGATTCCTATATTTTCTTGGACTTCCATTCTTCTTACTAGAATTTTTTTTTGCACTTTTTCTCCCAATTTCCTCCCATTTACCTCCAAAAAGATCAATTTTCAGCTCATTGGAATCTTTCATCAGAATCACATGTCTTTTCTCATGTTCTTTTTGGTGATGATTACCTTTGGAAGCATCAGTTCTTCCTTCCTCCCTAGAACTTCTGTCGACATGAGAATTGGTTTCTCCTTCTATTGGTTGCTGAACTTCATTATTCTGGGCCCTTTGCTCACATGAAGTATCCTGAATTACTTCAATCTGCTTATTTTGTTGGTGAATCTCAGTGATTTCAATATGTTCCACCACCTCAGCATTTGTCTCTTCATCCTTCTCAATTTGGATACCTTTTTTATTATAATTATCAGCATCTGGCAAAGGTTTATCAATTCCAAATACTGCTCCAGTAGGTTTGAACATTTTTGGTGGTTCACTCCTACCCCTTGGTCTAGTTCTGATTTGATCTTTTTGAAAAGTCTGTTTTCTTCGTGTATCCTGATTTCCATATTTCCCCTGGTTTCCTTGATTCTCAGTTAGAGTTGTCTCCTTCACAGGCTCTATTGACATCTCTATATTTGAGGTATCATGTTGCATCATTCTTTCTGCCTTCTTCTTATCAATTTCTTTTTTCTTCTTCAACACACGACATTCTATTATAGCATGCCCCAGCTTTTTGTAGTGTATGCAGTATTTGGGGATATTTTCATATTTAATTTTTTGAGCATATCCTCTTAAAGGGTCATTTTCATCTTCAGTACCAATCCAAACACTATGAATAAGAGGCTTCATCAAATCAATTTTTACACGAATCTTAGCCATACTTGGTCTATTTCTTGTTTTAGTAGCAGCATCAATTTCAATAGGGGTACCTATTATATCTTCTATTTGTTTAACATAGTTCCATGTGTGCAAATGAAAGGACAAAGCTGGTAATAGCACCCACACCGGGACAATCGGAATATCCTCCTCTGGTTTGAAGTTCGGAGTCCATTTTTAGAGCCAACTCTGGAATCCCTCAATTTCAATTGCTCTCTTGTATAATATAACACTGTAATCTTCATCATTGTTGAAGTTTAGGAAGATGTTCAAGTTGTCAAAAACCACAATAGTGACTGTTCCTTTCAAAGCAAATTTTTCAGAGAACTTAGATCTTATTATGTCAATTTGGGGTCTTGATTTCAAAAATCGACCAACAATAGTTCGCCTGTAGGGATTGGCCATAGCTCCATAGTAATCTCATGCTTTGACAATCAAAGCCTGCATTCCGTTGTGTACAGTCCGTTTTGCTATGGTGTTGTTTTGCTCACCTCGATTTGTCAAATTTGGAGGCTCCGATAGAGTGGTAGCATAAGAGCTACCTGCTAGGGGCTCCTTAGGGGAGATGGGTTCTGGAATCGAAGGGGGTTGAGTATTTGCAATTGTTGATGGGTCACCGGTCGGTGAACCCATCGAGAAGAGAGAGAAAGAAAATGTACTTTTAACAGTAGAATTGATGATATAACGGCTATAAAGTTAGAGAGAAGGGAGACCTTCTCTTTCTAGAATTGTGTATAGGTTTCCCTACATGCAGCTACTTAATTTTTGTTTTGTGCCTCTAGTATTTCTTATCTAGTTTTAAGTATTTTCAATTGATAATGCAACACTTTTCTTACGCTGTCATCAAGTCATCTTAAAGATAATCGAAGGAGATTATCCAAAATTAATGGAATTTGTAATATTGAAAATAAAGCAAGTAAACTTAGCTTGTAGAGCTTATTAAAATATTGCACTGAATATATAAAAAGTTATTTACGCTATCAGTGGATGTAAGATGCATAAATCCCCTCTTATAATCATATGATTTGATTCCAACCTATACTTGCGCGGCAGGCAAATGCAGAATCCTTTTGTCGCAAAGTGAAGTACAAATATATGTATGTGATTGCACTGTTATTGTTTTAAACTTGTTTATTAAGAACATATTTAATCTGATAATCTTCAGCGGAAATTTAGGTAATCTTCCAATTTAGTAGGATTAAGATAAAGACTTTTATGATTGCCCAGTCTTTATCAAGTTATTACTTTTCCTTTTAAAATACGTTTTACTAGTATTTTTAAGAAGTTGCAAGTACCACGTGCATGCGGGATTTTTTTTTTTTTTTTTTTGGTTTCCTCCCGCCGGGTGTCGGGTACCAAGCGGAAGTCTACGTTGGGATAAAACATTCCCTAACAAAGAAACTTTAAGCTTTATACCGGGGGACTCGAATTGGGCATACAAGGATGAAGATGTTACCTCTCTACCATAACCTTTGTTGGTCATGCGCGAATATATTGCTAAAGTAATATCACTTAATAATGTAGCTATATGTTATTTTACATTATATTAAATTGTGTTAGTGTGCAACAAATGCTTCATAAAAATTTATATTAGAAAAACAAAAGTTTGAAACTGCCGAACTCTTATGTATCACTCCTTTGTACTACTAATTATATCGTTTTGTTAAATAACAACGCTCATTTTTATTGATTACGTGTATATATGATCCTTACAAAGTTCCTTTTAATAAATGAAAAAAAGCATTTAGATATGCTCTTTTGTCTTTAGGAAAGAATAGCATGCTAATTGATAATTCATATACAACCACACCAAAATTAATGTAAAAGAACCAGAGAACGAGTTTAAAAATTAGCATAAAGCGTAAAGTATCTTGGCGAGAGAGGGCTCCATTTTTTGTTGTATATTCTTTGAAAATTTCGGTATATATTTCTAGTGTCTGCCTGTCCTAGCATCTTCTATTATCCATCTATAAATAAATTAATCTATGATTGCCCAAATGAAACTGGAATTTTAGGGAAACTCACTCTGCTTCATTCAAAAAGAAAAGCTTTAAGCCTAAGCTAGTATAATGTATACACATATGTGGTAATGTGGAGATGAGTTATTGTAGGGAACGGATAAGGGCGGACGTGGAGTATGATTTACAAGTTCATTTGAATTCAGTAGTGCAAGATCTTCCTTCAAAAAGTAACTAAGCTCTAAGCTTAATATAAAATTTATAAATAATGAATTTCGAACTCGACATCAGTTGTGATAGAATTTCAAACTTGTTATAATGTTCAAATCATGAATCCACATTTGACCGGACAAGATGATGGCATCCACCCCATAAGGACAACATGCACATCATCTTATTCAGTCAAATGCGGATTCATGACTTGAACATCATAACAAGTTTATTGTACTATATTAATTCAGTCATAACTCAAAATTTCCAAAATCGGATATAATTTAGTTGATCATCCGATTTTTGGAAATTTTGAATTATGACTAAATTAATATAGTACTATATAATAAAGAGCTTTCCTTATCAGGAGATTGATAAAATCTGCGTTAGACACCTAGAAATATTCACAAGGAACGTAGGCTAAAGTAAAAGAGTAAGTGGATAAGAAGTAATTAAAAAGTTACACTGTTTTATAATCTTTTAGTGCTTTGAGTTTTACAACTACAGTATAAAATTACTCCAGATATAATTAA
>NC_081351.1:31277827-31288922 GCF_029784015.1 Lycium ferocissimum | reverse complement strand
CTATGTTCATGAATGGCCCTGCTGGACCAAAAAGCAACACATAGCTTAAGAATAAAGGCAAAATAATAATTGGGAATTCTCTTTAGAAAAAAGGTGATGAACATTTGTTTCACCGGCCAAAATTGAAAATACGCAAGCCTGATGATGTCATCATAATGATATCAGATATAAGGGAAAATTAAGTCTCTTTGAGATCGTATGATTTGATCCATATTTGTCTAGGACAAGAAAAAAATATTCAGATTACAAGAATAAACACAACGAATTAAAGAGATCATAAACATAAAATAGTTGAGAATTAGTTGAGTTTAAGTTCAATGCATTGATAATATAATAACTATTTTCTATTGCTATCTGGCTACCTTAAGTACGCTAATAAGAACAATCACCATCTATATATTACAAAGTCTGATATACCAATTAGAGAGAGAGGCAATATTGTCCTCCTTGAAGGCCGAGACGGTCCGACTTTTCGATCGGGTTCATAAGATAATTTCGATACGAAATACATATTTATATATACATGTTCATTAAACTTGCATAAATATTAGGTTTCATAATTTTAAAAATAAAATGAGCTCAATAGTGAAAACTTAAAAAATTAATTTCATCAAATTTAATTTACGAATCTTTTTGACCCTACGCATGCACAGGGTAAAAAGAGAACATATGCCTTTCCTAGTACAATTTTGGTGTTTGAAGATAAGTGAGAACCGGGTTCATATCTCCTTTTGGATGAACTTGGGGAGGGCATGCTTTACACCCTAGCGGAATCGAAATTTAAATAAAGAGATTTAAAAAAAGATCTTATACCAATGCAAGGAGATTATATTCAATAACTTATACTCCCTCCGTCTCAATTTATGTGATATAGTTTGACTGGATAAGAAGTTTAAGAAATAAAGGAAGATTTTGAATCTTGTAGTCTAAAGTAAGCCAAAGATATTTATGTGGTTATACATCATCTCGTTAAGTTTAAAAGATAAAGTTTAAAGTTAAATTATTGTCAAATAAGAAAATGTATCATTCTTTTTTGAATGATCAAAAAGGAAAATATATCACATAAATTGGACGAGAGGGTGTACTATATATAAATCATTTTTGCCTTATTTACATGGTATAATTTCTTAACGACGGGTTTAATTGAACTCCTTAAACCTCTCTCCTCGAGCCTTAAGTCTCCTTCTCGTCCACTTTCTAAATTTGTTATTCTTTTTTCGTTTAGTATTCTCAAATCTCACTACCGAACAAGTTCCAATCTTTTGAAATCCTTGAATTTCAACATTACTTTTAAGTTTTAATCATGATTCCTTTTCATAAAAGAGTCACACCAACACCATCTATAGTTTGGACGGTTTTGAAAAAGAATCTCAAGAATATTTGAATAGAAAAGAGAGGCAGGAGGGAGATAAGATAAATTGAGATAGTGCACAAGGTGGCAAACTGTGGCTTAAGATATTTTGTTCTTGTAATGATTCTTACTCTAAAAAGTTACTTGTCCTTTAAGCGGCTTTATACGATTTTCCTAATATTACAATACATGTAGAAGTGTATAATCGTCTAATCTAAAAATTTAAGTGGTAGAGAATAATACTTTTATAATTAATTATACTAGTATCATTTTTAGGAACAATCAATTTTTGTATTTAATGTAACTCGTATTATATTGAAAACCTCAAGCACATGAATAAAGATCACGATTTACCAAATACATGCACCATTCAGTAATTCAAGTTTAAAATTCATATTACCGGATCATTTGCATTATTGGAGATAATCTAAGTAAATATAAGCGTACTTTCTCTAACAACTTAAGCTTTTAGATGAAATCGTGACACAATTCAACCGAACTTAGATATAATATTTTTCCCTCCGATGTAATTTTAAGTTTCCTTTTCTTTTGTCAGATGTGTAATCATTTTAATTTGGAGGTGTGTAACTTGGGCTTTGCTAAGCTAATTAGGTGAAGCTCGATATGTATCTCTTATCTTGAAAGTTAGGGATACAGAATAACAATAAGAAAGAAATGCACGAGCTAGCATAAATATATCATTTGGCTACTAGAACAAAATTTACATAAAAACGTAAAACATATATAAACATGTACAACATGACAGTTACAAAGTACTATAGTAGCACATATTATAACACCCAAAAGACCCTTTAATTTCTTCCTAAACATTAAAAGGATCTTTGGTTCTCAAAGAAAACAAAACACCAAAAAAAAAAAAAAAAAAATGGTACAAGACATAAAACATATACCAGAAGCTAAGCCAGCCTAAGAAATCCTAAAGCCCCATTTAGAAACATATTGAACAAGGTCATTCATCTCATCTTTATTAATATATCCATCACCATTTATATCGCATTACGAAGGGCTTTTCCAAACTTTCCAACGATAAAAATGCAACCCCAACTCTTTAAAAGCAAATCTCAGTTCTTGCTTGCTAAGTTTTCCATCTCTATTTGTATCATATTCCATGAGCATAGCTTTCACTTGCTCATCACTTTGTGGGTGACTTACTTTTCCTACTTTTCCTATTATAGGAAGAAAGAACTTAAACATTTTTTTTTTTTTTTTGGCTATACTTTTTCTTTGTCTTCTTAGGATATATAAGTGGTGTGGATGAATTTTCAACATGGGGTGATTCATATATATAGTATAAGGGTCAGCTTAGAGTTCTTGAGAAGTCATTTTCTATTCTAAAAATATGTTTTTTTTTTCCGTGGATAAAAGATTAGGAATTTATTCCTTCTTCAACTGTTTCCTTTTTTTAACCAAAATTGAAATTTTATCCACTAGCGATCATAAATTACTGAAGAAACAACAAGATCACCGTAAGAGTTTTCTAGCAATGAAGTTTATTAAGAATAATTTGCGAAATCAAATGGATCATAAATTTTTAGGCGGGTGTGCAGTGATGATGTTAAAAAAAATTTGGTTGCACTCATTCATCAAAAAAAAAATTATATACTCGACAACATTTGAAAAATCTCACCAAAATTTCGACTTCGCCACCGATGGGGAGACTAAACTAATTGCTCGCAATTCAAACAAACGAAATAACATATTAACATTAGGGGTGTACAAAGTAAACCGATAAACCGCACCAAACCGATAAACCGAGAAAAAAACCCGACTAGTGGTTTGGTTTGACTTGGTTTGGTGTTGGAAAAAAAAAATCTTACCATAATTGGTTTGGTTTTGTTTTAGCTAAAAAAAGTCAAACCGAACCAAACCAACCCGACATTACATGTATTCAATTTTTAAAATATTTTATACATAAAAATATTTATTTGTAATGTAATTTATAAATATTTCTTAATTTTTTTCATAATTTTTCATCTATTATCATATTATTCAAGCTTGAACTTAGGATTTTGAATGTGAATAAGGTTTATATCCTATGGATGTTAGTAACTCATATAAAGTCCAAACCAAAACCAACTCAACACTAATACTAACAAAAGAATTTCAATTTACCCATAGAAATGACAATAATGTTGGATATCTATTCTTTAGTTTTGCATAATTGGTTTAGAGAGTGAAAATACAGAACTTAAGTTTTTTTTTCTTGTCATGTAATTAATACTTATTAGCCGTACTTATTTTAGCATGACTTAGTATTTTTAGATTATGATCATTTTCTTTATGGCTTATTAATTAGCAATATTTATTTTAACCGATTTTATTATCTTTTGTTGAATATTTTAATACAATGTCATCACTCTTCTCACATTTTGTGTTATTTTCTTATGAAACACCTTAATTACATAGTTGTATCTTATTAGGACTAAAGAAATATTTGACGTAAAAGTTATATGTTTTGTATCAGGATTATTCCGAAAAAAAAAAAACCCGAATAACCCGAGAAAACCCGAGGTTGAAAAACCCGAATTTTATTGGTTTGGTTTGGTGTATAAATTTAAAAACCCCACACAATTGATTTGGTTTGGTGTTTAAGAAATCCGAACCAACCTGCTTCATGTACACCCCTAATTAACATATTCTTAACTCTTTTACATTTAAGCTTCTTACATATTCTCAAGTAAAAAACAAATGGCAACCAGAGCAAAATGGAGTGTAGATCTTAGGGAAAAAAAATAGTCGTCATCGAACAAAGTGAGTGAAATTTGATTAGACAGCGAAATTAGAAATAATAAAGGACTCAAGTAACTATTAATATTCCATTTTCCTGAGATAATTCTTTCTAGCACATCATTAGTTGTAGGTCAAAGGAAGCCTAATAGTGGTGACTAGCTAAATCAAAATCAATTTTTTTTTTTTTTTTTTTTGCAGGTTGCCCTTCAAAAGCACTGGTCTTTAATTTTTGCCCCTCAAATTGGTAGTCTTTAATTTTTACCCTTCGCCTAATATGCTGAGGTTCTGGATTCAAATCCCAGCTCAATAAAAAAAAAAAAAAGGAAGGAATTTTGCAAGACAGAAATTTGGATTCACAAGGAAAACTCTGCCTGCGGCTTAACTTTGGCTCGAATAGACCTAACTTTACTACAAAACTCTATCTTACGATTTTTTTTTACTGAGCCGGTGGGTTCAAATCCAAACCTCATGATATTAGGGTAAGGACAAAAATTAAAGATCACCAAGTTGAGGGATAAAAATTAAAGACCA
The DNA here is from genome assembly GCF_029784015.1 of Lycium ferocissimum. Taxonomy (NCBI): domain Eukaryota; kingdom Viridiplantae; phylum Streptophyta; class Magnoliopsida; order Solanales; family Solanaceae; genus Lycium; species Lycium ferocissimum. The sequence continues at coordinate 31,284,289 of NC_081351.1, read as the reverse complement.
GTGCCTTTGAAGGGAATCGTGCAAATGAATTATTTGTCGCAATATATAACCCGAGTACTATGTTCATGAATGGCCCTGCTGGACCAAAAAGCAACACATAGCTTAAGAATAAAGGCAAAATAATAATTGGGAATTCTCTTTAGAAAAAAGGTGATGAACATTTGTTTCACCGGCCAAAATTGAAAATACGCAAGCCTGATGATGTCATCATAATGATATCAGATATAAGGGAAAATTAAGTCTCTTTGAGATCGTATGATTTGATCCATATTTGTCTAGGACAAGAAAAAAAATATTCAGATTACAAGAATAAACACAACGAATTAAAGAGATCATAAACATAAAATAGTTGAGAATTAGTTGAGTTTAAGTTCAATGCATTGATAATATAATAACTATTTTCTATTGCTATCTGGCTACCTTAAGTACGCTAATAAGAACAATCACCATCTATATATTACAAAGTCTGATATACCAATTAGGAGAGAGAGGCAATATTGTCCTCCTTGAAGGCCGAGACGGTCCGACTTTTCAGTATCGGGTTCATAAGATATTTTTGATACGAAATACATATTTATATATACATGTTCATTAAACTTGCATAAATATTAGGTTTCATAATTTTAAAAATAAAATGAGCTCAATAGTGAAAACTTAAAAAATTAATTTCATCAAATTTAATTTCTGAATCTTTTTGACCCTACTGCATGCACAGGGTAAAAAGAGAACATATGCCTTTCCTAGTACAATTTTGGTGTTTGAAGATAAGTGAGAACCGGGTTCATATCTCCTTTTGGATGAACTTGGGGAGGGCATGCTTTACACCCTAGCGGAATCAGGAATTTAAATAAAGAGATTTAAAAAAAGATCTTATACCAATGCAAGGAGATTATATTCAATAACTTATACTCCCTCCGTCTCAATTTATGTGATATAGTTTGACCGGGCACGGAGTTTAAGAAATAAAGGAAGATTTTGAATCTTGTAGTCTAAAGTAAGCCAAAGATATTTATGTGGTTATACATCATCTCGTTAAGTTTAAAAGATAAAGTTTAAAGTTAAATTATTGTCAAATAAGAAAATGTATCATTCTTTTTTGGACAGACTAAAAAGGAAAATATATCACATAAATTGGACAGAGGGTGTACTATATATAAATCATTTTTGCCTTATTTACATGGTATAATTTCTTAACGACGGGTTTAATTGAACTCCTTAAACCTCTCTCTGCCTCAGGCCTTAAGTCTCCTTCTCGTCCACTTTCTAAATTTGTTATTCTTTTTCTGTTTAGTATTCTCAAATCTCACTACCGAACAAGTTCCAATCTTTTGAAATCCTTGAATTTCAACATTACTTTTAAGTTCTAATCATGATTCCTTTTCATAAAAGAGTCACACCAACACCATCTATAGTTTGGACGGTTTTTGAAAAAAGAATCTCAAGAATATTTGAATAGAAAAGAGAGGCAGGAGGGAGATAAGATAAATTGAGATAGTGCACAAGGTGGCAAACTGTGGCTTAAGATATTTTGTTCTTGTAATGATTCTTACTCTAAAAAGTTACTTGTCTGCTAAGCGGCTTTATACGATTTTCCTAATATTACAATACATGTAGAAGTGTATAATCGTCTAATCTAAAAATTTAAGTGGTAGAGAATAATACTTTTATAATTAATTATACTAGTATCATTTTTAGGAACAATCAATTTTTGTATTTAATGTAACTCGTATTATATTGAAAACCTCAAGCACATGAATAAAGATCACGATTTACCAAATACATGCACCATTCAAGAATTCAAGTTTAAAATTCATATTACCGGATCATTTGCATTATTGGAGATAATCTAAGTAAATATAAGCGTACTTTCTCTAACAACTTAAGCTTTTAGATGAAATCGTGACACAATTCAACCGAACTTAGATATAATATTTTCCCTCCGATGTAATTTTAAGTTTCCTTTTCTTTTGTCAGATGTGTAATCATTTTAATTTGGAGGTGTGTAACTTGGGCTTTGCTAAGCTAATTAGGTGAAGCTCGATATGTATCTCTTATACTGAAAGTTAGGGATACAGAATAACAATAAGAAAGAAATGCACGAGCTAGCATAAATATATCATTTGGCTACTAGAACAAAATTTACATAAAAACGTAAAACATATATAAACATGTACAACATGACAGTTACAAAGTACTATAGTAGCACATATTATAACACCCAAAAGACCCTTTAATTTCTTCCTAAACATTAAAAGGATCTTTGGTTCTCAAAGAAAAAAAAACACCAAAAAAAAATAAAAATGGTACAAGACATAAAACATATACCAGAAGCTAAGCCAGCCTAAGAAATCCTAAAGCCCCATTTAGAAACATATTGAACAAGGTCATTCATCTCATCTTTATTAATATATCCATCACCATTTATATCTGCATTACGAAGGGCTTTTCCAGCTTTCCAACGATAAAAATGCAACCCCAACTCTTTAAAAGCAAATCTCAGTTCTTGCTTGCTAAGTTTTCCATCTCTATTTGTATCATATTCCATGAGCATAGCTTTCACTTGCTCATCACTTTGTGGGTGACTTACTTTTCCTACTTTTCCTATTATAGGAAGAAAGAACTTAAACATTTTTTTTTTTTGGCTATACTTTTTCTTTGTCTTCTTAGGATATATAAGTGGTGTGGATGAATTTTCAACATGGGGTGATTCATATATATAGTATAAGGGTCAGCTTAGAGTTCTTGAGAAGTCATTTTCTATTCTAAAAATATGTTTTTTCTTTTCCGTGGATAAAAGATTAGGAATTTATTCCTTCTTCAACTGTTTCCTTTTTTTTTTTTTAACCAAAATTGAAATTTTATCCACTAGCGATCATAAATTACTGAAGAAACAACAAGATCACCGTAAGAGTTTTCTAGCAATGAAGTTTATTAAGAATAATTTGCGAAATCAAATGGATCATAAATTTTTAGGCGGGTGTGCAGTGATGATGTTAAAAAAATTCTTTGCACTCATTCATCAAAAAAAAATTATATACTCGTCAACATTTGAATAACCTTACCAAAATTTCTGACTTCGCCACTGATGGGGGAGACTAAACTAATTGCTCTGCAATTCAAACAAATGAAATAACATATTAACATTAGGGGTGTACAAAGTAAACCGATAAACCGCACCAAACCGATAAACCGAGAAAAAAACCCGACTAGTGGTTTGGTTTGACTTGGTTTGGTGTTGGAAAAAAAAAAATCCGACCATAATTGGTTTGGTTTTGTTTTAGCTAAAAAAAGTCAAACCGAACCAAACCAACCCGACATTACATGTATTCAATTTTTAAAATATTTTATACATAAAAATATTTATTTGTAATGTAATTTATAAATATTTCTTAATTTTTTCATAATTTTTCATCTATTATCATATTATTCAAGCTTGAACTTAGGATTTTGAATGTGAATAAGGTTTATATCCTATGGATGTTAGTAACTCATATAAAGTCCAAACCAAAACCAACTCAACACTAATACTAACAAAAGAATTTCAATTTACCCATAGAAATGACAATAATGTTGGATATCTATTCTTTAGTTTTGCATAATTGGTTTAGAGAGTGAAAATACAGAACTTAAGTTTTTTTTCTTGTCATGTAATTAATACTTATTAGCCGTACTTATTTTAGCATGACTTAATATTTTTAGATTATGATCATTTTCTTTATGGCTTATTAATTAGCAATATTTATTTTAACCGATTTTATTATCTTTTGTTGAATATTTTAATACAATGTCATCACTCTTCTCACATTTTGTGTTATTTTCTTATGAAACACCTTAATTACATAGTTGTATCTTACTAGGACTAAAGAAATATTTGACGTAAAAGTTATATGTTTTGTATCAGGATTATTCCGAAAAAAAAAACCCGAATAACCCTAGAAAATCGAATAACCCGAGAAAACCCGAGGTTGAAAAACCCGAATTTTATTGGTTTGGTTTGGTGTATAAATTTAAAACCCCACACAATTGATTTGGTTTGGTGTTTAAGAAATCCTAACTAACCTGATCCGCGTATACCCCTAATTAACATATTCTTAACTCTTTTACATTTAAGCTTCTTACATATTCTCAAGTAAAAAACAAATGGCAACCAGAGCAAAATGGAGTGTAGATCTTAGGGAAAAAAAATAGTCGTCATCGAACAAAGTGAGTGAAATTTGATTAGACAGCGAAATTAGAAATAATAAAGGACTCAAGTAACTATTAATATTCCATTTTCCTGAGATAATTCTTTCTAGCACATCATTAGTTGTAGGTCAAAGGAAGCCTAATAGTGGTGACTAGCTAAATCAAAATCAATTTTTTTTTTTTTTTTTTTTTTGCAGGTTGCCCTTCAAAAGCACTGGTCTTTAATTTTTGCCCCTCAAATTGGTAGTCTTTAATTTTTACCCTTCGCCTAATATCTTTGAGGTTAGGATTCAAATCCCACTCAATAAAAAAAAAAAAAAAAAAAAAAAGGAATTTTGCAAGACGAAATTTGGATTCACAAGGAAAACTCTGCCTGAGGCTTAACTTTGGCTCGAATAGACCTAACTTTACTACAAAACTCTATCTTACGATTTTTTTTTACTGAACCGGTGGGTTCAAATCCAAACCTCATGATATTAGGGTAAGCACAAAAATTAAAGATCACCAAGTTGAGGGATAAAAATTAAAGACCAGTGCCTTTGAAGGGAATCGTGCAAATGAATTATTTGTCGCAATATATAACCCGAGTACTATGTTCATGAATGGCCCTGCTGGACCAAAAAGCAACACATAGCTTAAGAATAAAGGCAAAATAATAATTGGGAATTCTCTTTAGAAAAAAAGGTGATGAACATTTGTTTCACCGGCCAAAATTGAAAATACGCAAGCCTGATGATGTCATCATAATGATATCAGATATAAGGGAAAATTAAGTCTCTTTGAGATCGTATGATTTGATCCATATTTGTCTGGGACAAGAAAAAAATATTCAGATTACAAGAATAAACACAACGAATTAAAGAGATCATAAACATAAAATAGTTGAGAATTAGTTGAGTTTAAGTTCAATGCATTGATAATATAATAACTATTTTCTATTGCTAACTGGCTACCTTAAGTACGCTAATAAGAACAATCACCATCTATATATTACAAAGTCTGATATACCGATTAGGAGAGAGAGGCAATATTGTCCTCCTTGAAGGCCGAGACGGTCCGACTTTTCAGTTTCGGGTTCATAAGATATTTTTGATACGAAATACATATTTATATATACATGTTCATTAAACTTGCATAAATATTAGGTTTCATAATTTTAAAAATAAAATGAGCTCAATAGTGAAAACTTAAAAAATTAATTTCATCAAATTTAATTTTGAATCTTTTTGATCCTACCGCATGCACAGGGGTAAAAAGAGAACATATGCCTTTCCTAGTACAATTTTGGTGTTTGAAGATAAGTGAGAACCGGTTCATATCTCCTTTTGGATGAACTTGGGGAGGGCATGCTTTACACCCTAGCGGAATCGTGAATTTAAATAAAGAGATTTAAAAAAAGATCTTATACCAATGCAAGGAGATTATATTCAATAACTTATACTCCCTCCGTCTCAATTTATGTGATATAGTTTGACTGGATAACAAGTTTAAGAAATAAAGGAAGATTTTGAATCTTGTAGTCTAAAGTAAGCCAAAGATATTTATGTGGTTATACATCATCTCGTTAAGTTTAAAAGATAAAGTTTAAAGTTAAATTATTGTCAAATAAGAAAATGTATCATTCTTTTTTGGACAGACTAAAAAGGAAAATATATCACATAAATTGGACAGAGGGTGTACTATATATAAATCATTTTTGCCTTATTTACATGGTATAATTTCTTAACGACGGGTTTAATTGAACTCCTTAAACCTCTCTGCCTCAGGCCTTAAGTCTCCTTCTCGTCCACTTTCTAAATTTGTTATTCTTTTTCTGTTTAGTATTCTCAAATCTCACTACTGAACAAGTTCCAATCTTTTGAAATCCTTGAATTTCAACATTACTTTTAAGTTCTAATCATGATTCCTTTTCATAAAAGAGTCACACCAACACCATCTATAGTTTGGACGGTTTTTGAAAAAAGAATCTCAAGAATATTTGAATAGAAAAGAGAGGCAGGAGAGAGATAAGATAAATTGAGATAGTGCACAAGGTGGCAAACTGTGGCTTAAGATATTTTGTTCTTGTAATGATTCTTACTCTAAAAAGTTACTTGTCTCTAAGCGGCTTTATACGATTTTCCTAATATTACAATACATGTAGAAGTGTATAATCGTCTAATCTAAAAATTTAAGTGGTAGAGAATAATACTTTTATAATTAATTATACTAGTATCATTTTTAGGAACAATCAATTTTTGTATTTAATGTAACTCGTATTATATTGAAAACCTCAAG